>NC_057423.1:28305598-28616098 GCF_019457755.1 Venturia canescens | reverse complement strand
GCGTACCTTAATGGAGTCCAGCCCCCTTACAAGCGACGGAAATATCAGGAAGCTGATGCTCGATTAGCCGAAATTGTGCGCCAATTTTCGAAGAGGACGACGTTCGAATATTTGACTGGCATAGCCAATAATTTTTTGATGCCTTAATAAACTAACCACATCTTCCGTCATTCTTTTTCGTATTGTTATTTCTTTTACCTGCTACAATTTCATCTTATTTGGCGTCTTGGGGAGAGTACGATTTCCGAGGCGCCAAGATTTGGTGATTGATTCTGCATATTTTGACCAGAATAAAAAGAATTTCAAGAATAAAATTTTCGCTGATTCGCCTTCCTTAAGGAGTTATGACCATTTAAAGTTGGAAAAAAGTGCTTTCTTGACTATTGATGATAAATTTCTAGCGCGCGCGGCTATGTGAGGGTAGGTACATCTTGCGTTGAAATGATTTCTCGAAATATAAAATGGTGGTTTTAATATTGTAGGAAACCATTGCACTTTGTTTTTCGTAATGCGCGCGCTCAATTGCAGACTATTAGCGTTACCCGGAAAACACCACGTAGAGGTTGTTTGCTTAGAATTCCTGACCCTGATAAGGGCCGTTTGTTATATATAATACTATGATTACGTTTTCAGTATTAAAAACTTTTTACTGTAATGTGCTTCCGTTAAAAGCCCATCTATTTTGTGTAGCAAAAGATGAACAAGGACAAATCAAGTCAAATAATCCTCCGTAACGTCTTATAAATAATGAAAAACATGTATATGGACAAAATAGTTTCAGTATTGAAAGTTATTGTGTTGTATGCTCTGTTCTCTTTCAGTGCGTCTGCATATGTTTTTTTGGCAATATTTCCGAGCCTTCTCGAGAAATCTAACTTGAACCCCTTTTATATATTGCACATTTGCACAATATTCAACTAACCCATGTACTTGTGAAACGAAGTTTTCAGTGAAGCCAATATGGCCATCAAGTGGCACAACGCCCCCCCCCCCCCCCCAATGTTTTCGATGCTAACAACGTAGACAACGTGTGTGGAACACCAAAGGGGGTCCAGGGGGCGGAGCCCCCGGCGGGGCGAGGGGCAGAGCCCCCGGGGGTCCGGGGGCAGAGCCCCCGGCGGGGGTTAGGGGCAGAGCCCCCCGAGGGGTTCGGGGGGCGGAGCCCCCCGAGAAACCGCTATAAATTTTTTTAAATTAATGAGGGGGCCACAGAAATCATAATGGTGCGCAAATTCCGATTCTTATTCCCCCCCCCCCCCGACCCTTAGTCTTGGTTAGATTATCATCGTGCTTAACTAAGTTTAAGACAAATGTGATGGTTGCGTGGTTGAAATTAGGATCTACAAATATAATAATTACTAACTCTCAACTCCCGTTTTACCCCCTTAAATTTTTTGATCTTTTTCAATTTTGATTTTCATTCAACGGGAGACAAGTCTCATTTTCGATAAAAAAAAAAGGCTCTACATATAGGGAGCATATACATAATGATGCTTCAACTTTCAACCCCCGTTTCACCCCCTTAAAGTCAAAATTTCGATTTTTTTTACTCTTCAAAAACAACTTATTTTGGGCAAATATGAAGAATGCATGGTCAAAACTTGGCGCCTCGGAAATCGTACTCTTGCCGACGTCTTTGCCTTGAAACGATCGCGTCCAAACATCCTTGCGCCCAATCGTCCTCACGCTCAAATGGTCGCGTCAAAACTACCTCGCGCCAAAACGTCCTCGCGCCAAAACGTCCCCGCGCCAAAACGTCCCGGCGCCAAAACGTCCCCGCGCCCAAACGTCCTCGCGCCAAAACGTCCCCGCGCCAAAACGTCCCCGCGCCAAAACGTCCCGGCGCCAAAACGTCCCGGCGCCAAAACGTCCCCGCGCCCAAACGGCGGCGCCAAAACGTCCTCGCGCTCAAACGTCCCAGCGCCCAAACGGCTCGCGCCAAAACGGCCGCGCCAAAACGGTCGCGCCAAAACGGCGGCGCCAAAACGTAACGCACCCAACTTACAATCGAGTGATGTCGTTTCCGAACGTTCATAAACATGAAGAACGGTGATCACCGATAGATTTTTGTGAGAATCGCATCAAATCAAGAAGATTCACTGACATTTCGAACAAAATCAGATTCCGACGTGCCATTCGAGATCATACCTTACAATCGAATGATGTCGTTTCCGAACGTTCATGAACATGAAAATTGGTGATCACCGATACACTTTTGTGTGAATCGACACAAATTAACAAGATTCACTGACATTTCGTTCTAAATCGCTTTCCGATGTGCGAATCGAGATCATACCTTACAATCGAGTGATGTCGTTTACGAACCATCATAAACGTGAAAATTGGTGATCACCGATAAACTTTTGTGTAAATCGATAAAAATTAACAAGATTCACTGACATTTCGAACTGAACAGCTTTCCGATATGCGATCCGAGATCATAACTTACAATCGAGTGATGTCGTTTCCGAACGTTCATAAACATGAAGAACGGTGATCACCGATAGATTTTTGTGAGAATCGCAACAAATCAAGAAGATTCACTGACATTTCGAACAAAATCAGATTCCGACGTGCGATGCGAGATCATAACTTACAATCGAGTGATGTAGTTTCCGAACGTTCATAAACGTGAAAATTGGAGATCACCGATACACTTTTGTGTGAATCGATACAATTTAACAACATTCACTGACATTTCGACCAGCATCGATTTCCGACGAGCGATTCGAGATCATTACACGTCGGAAAGCGATTCAGAACGAAATGTCAGTGAACCTTGTTAATTTGTATCGATTCGCACAAAAGTGTATCGGTGATCACAAATTTTCATGTTTATGAACGTTCGGGAAGGACATCAATCGATTGTAAGTTATGATCTCGATTGGCACTGTGGCAAGCGATTCAGAACGAAATGTCAGTTAATCTTGCTACTTTGTATCGATTCACACAAAAGTTTATCGGTGAACACCAATTTTCATGTATATGAACGTTCGGAAACGACATCACTCGATTGTAAGTTATGATCTCGAATCGCAAGTCGAAAAGCTGTTCTGTTCGAAATGTCAGTGAATGTTGTTAAATTGTATCGATTCACACAAAAGTGTATGGGTGATCACGAAATTTCACGTTTATAAACGTTCGGAAACGACATCACTCGGTTGTAAGGTGTGATCGCGATTCGCACATCGGAAAGCGATTCAGAACGAAATGTCAGTGAATCTGGTTAATTTGGGTCGATTCACACAAAAGTGTATCGGTGATCTCCAATTTTCACGTTTATGAACGTTCGGAAACGACATCAGTCGATTGTAAGGTATGATCTCGAATCGCACGTCGGAAAGCGATGCTGGTCGAAATGTCAGTGAATGTTGTTACATTCTATCGACTCACACAAAAGGGTATCGGTGATCGCCAATTTTCATGTTTATGAACGTTCGGAAACGACATCACTCGATTGTAATTTATGATCTCGATTCGCACATCGGAAAGCGATTCAGAACGAAATGTCAGTGAATCTTGTTAATTTCTATCGATTCACACAAAAGTGAATCGGTGATCACCAATTTTCATGTTTATGCACGTTCGGATACGACATAACTCGATTGTAAGTTATGATCTCGAATCGCACGTCGGAAAGCTGCTCTTTTCGAAATGTCAGTGAATGTTGTTAAATTGTATCGATTCACACAAAAGTGTATCGGTGATCTCCAATTTTCACGTTTATGATGGTTCGGAAACGACATCACTTGATTGTAAGTTATGATCTCGATTCGCACATTGGAAAGCGATTCAGAACGAAATGTCAGTGAATCTTGATAATTTCTATCGATTCACACAAAAGTGAATCGGTGATCACCAATTTTCATGTTTATGCACGTTCGGAAACGACATTACTCGATTGTAAGTTATGATCTCGAATCGCACGTCGGAAAGCTGCTCTTTTCGAAATGTCAGTGAATGTTGTTAAATTGTATCGATTCACACAAAAGTGTATCGGTGATCTCCAATTTTCACGTTTATGAACATTCGGAAACGACATCAGTCGATTGTAAGTTATGATCTCGAATCGCACGTCGGAAAGCTGCTCTTTTCGAAATGTCAGTGAATGTTGTTCAATTGTATCGATTCACACAAAAGTGTATCGGTGATCTCCAATTTTCACGTTCATGATGGCTCGGAAACGACATCACTCGATTATCTCGAATCGCACGTCGGAAAGCGATGCTGGTCGAAATGTCAGTGAATCTTGTCGATTTGTTACGAATCTCGCAAAAGTCTGTAGGTGTTCACCGTTTTTCATGTTTATGAACGTTCGGAAACGACATCAGTCGATTGTAATTTATGATCTCGATTCGCACATCGGAAAGCGATTCAGAACGAAATGTCAGTGAATCTTGTTAATTTCTATCGATTCACACAAAAGTGAATCGGTGATCACCAATTTTCATGTTTATGCACGTTCGGATACGACATAACTCGATTGTAAGTTATGATCTCGAATCGCACATCGGAAAGCTGCTCTTTTCGAAATGTCAGTGAATGTTGTTAAATTGTATCGATTCACACAAAAGTGTATCGGTGATCTCCAATTTTCACGTATATGATGGTTCGGAAACGACATCACTCGATTGTAAGTTATGGTCTCGATTCGCACATTGGAAAGCGATTCAGAACGAAATGTCAGTGAATCTTGTTAATTTCTATCGATTCACACAAAAGTGAATCGGTGATCACCAATTTTCATGTTTATGCACGTTCGGAAACGCCATAACTCGATTGTAAGTTATGATCTCGAATCGCACATCGGAAAGGGATTCAGAACGAAATGTCAGTGAATCTTGTTAATTTCTATCAATTCACACAAAAGTGAATCGGTGATCACCAATTTTCATGTTTATGCACGTTCGGAAACGACATCAGTCGATTGTAAGTTATGATCTCGAATCGCACGTCGGAAAGCTGCTCTTTTCGAAATGTCAGTGAATGTTGTTAAATTGTATCGCTTCACACAAAAGTGTATCGGTGATCTCCAATTTTCACGTTTATGATGGTTCGGAAACGACATCACTCGATTGTAAGTTATGATCTCGATTCGCACATTGGAAAGCGATTCAGAACGAAATGTCAGTGAATCTTGATAATTTCTATCGATTCACACAAAAGTGAATCGGTGATCACCAATTTTCATGTTTATGCACGTTCGGAAACGCCATAACTCGATTGTAAGTTATGATCTCGAATCGCACGTCGGAAAGCTGCTCTTTTCGAAATGTCAGTGAATGTTGTTAAATTGTATCGATTCACACAAAAGTGTATCGGTGATCTCCAATTTTCACGTTTATGAACGTTCGGAAACGACATCAGTCGATTGTAAGTTATGATCTCGAATCGCACGTCGGAAAGCTGCTCTTTTCGAAATGTCAGTGAATGTTGTTAAATTGTATCGATTCACACAAAAGTGTATCGGTGATCTCCAATTTTCACGTTCATGATGGCTCGGAAACGACATCACTCGATTATCTCGAATCGCACGTCGGAAAGCGATGCTGGTCGAAATGTCAGTGAATCTTGTCGATTTGTTACGAATCTCGCAAAAGTCTGTAGGTGTTCACCGTTTTTCATGTTTATGAACGTTCGGAAACGACATCAGTCGATTGTAATTTATGATCTCGATTCGCACATCGGAAAGCGATTCAGAACGAAATGTCAGTGAATCTTGTTAATTTCTATCGATTCACACAAAAGTGAATCGGTGATCACGAATTTTCATGTTTATGCACGTTCGGAAACGCCATAACTCGATTGTAAGTTATGATCTCGAATCGCACGTCGGAAAGCTGCTCTTTTCGAAATGTCAGTGAATGTTGTTAAATTGTATCGATTCACACAAAAGTGTATCGGTGATCTCCAATTTGCACGTTTATGATGGTTCGGAAACTACATCACGCGATTGTAAGTTCTGATCTCGATTCGCACATCAGAAAGCGATTCAGAACGAAAAGTCAGTGAATCTTGTTAATTTCTATCAATTCACACAAAAGTGAATCTGTGATCACCAATTTTCATGTTTATGCACGTTCGGAAACGACATAACTCGATTGTAAGTTATGATCTCGAATCGCCCGTCGGAAACCGATTCTGTTCGAATTGTAAGTGAATCTTGATAATTTGTAACGATTCTCACAAAAGTTTATTTGTGATCACCAATTTTCATATTTGTGAACGTTCAAAAACGACATCGTTCGATTGTCAGTTCCGGTCTCGAATCGCATTTCGGATTGCGATTCTGATAGAAATGTCGGAAAAAATTGTTGATTTGTAACGATTAACACAAAAGATTATCGCTGATTACCTATTTTCATGTTTATGAAAGATTGGAAACGTTCACCGACAAACGTCACATATCAACAATTTTACAGACATTTAGTATCGCAATCCGAAGGGCCATTTGAGATCTGAACTGACAATCGAGCGATGAAAACGTTTCCGAACGTTCATAAACATGAAGATTGGTGATCACCAATAAAATTTTTGTTCAATTCATGACAAATTAACAATATTCAATGACATTTCGATTCGAGATCATAAATTACAATCGAGTGATGTCATTTCCGAACGTTCATAAACATGAACATTGGTGATCACCGATACACTTTGGTGTGAATCGATAAAAATTAACAAGATTCACTGACATTTCGTTCTGAATCGCTTTCCGATGTGCGAATCGAGATCATACTTACAATCGAGTGATGTCGTTTCCGAACGTTCATAAAAATGAAGAACGGTGATCACCGATAGATTTTTGTGAGAATCGCATCAAATCAAGAAGATTCACTGACATTTCGAACAAAATCAGATTCCGACGTGCGATTCGAGATCATAACTTACAATCGAGTGATGTCGTTTCCGAACGTTCATAAACGTGAAAATTGGTGATCACCGATACACTTTTGTGTGAATCGATACAATTTAACAGCATTCACTGACATTTCGAACAGAACAGCTTTCCAACGTGCGATCCGAGATCATAACTTACAATCGAGTGATGTCATTTCCGAACGTTCATAAACGTGAAAATTGGTGATCACCGATACACTTTTGTGTGAATCGATAAAATTTAACAACATTCACTGACATTACGAACAGAACAGCTTTCCGACGTGCTATTCGAGATCATACCTTACAATCGAATGATGTCGTTTCCGAACGTTCATGAACATGAAAATTGGTGATCACCGATACACTTTTGTGTGAATAGACACAAATTAACAAGATTTACTGACATTTCGTTCTGAATCGCTTTCCGATGTGCGAATCGAATCATACCTTACAATCGAGTGATGTCGTTTCCGAACCATCATAGACGTGAAAATTGGTGATCACCGTTAAACTTTTGTGTAAATCGATAAAAATTAACAAGATTCACTGACATTTCGAACTGAACAGCTTTCCGACATGCGATCCGAGATCATAACTTACAATCGAGTGATGTCGTTTCCGAACGTTCATAAACATGAAGAACGGTGATCACCGATAGATTTTTGTGAGAATCGCATCAAATCAAGAAGATTCACTGACATTTCGAACAAAATCAGATTCCGACGTGCGATTCGAGATCATAACTTACAATCGAGTGATGTCGTTTCCGAACGTTCATAAACGTGAAAATTGGTGATCACCGATACACTTTTGTGTGAATCGATACAATTTAACAGCATTCACTGACATTTCGAACAGAACAGCTTTCCAACGTGCGATCCGAGATCATAACTTACAATCGAGTGATGTCATTTCCGAACGTTCATAAACGTGAAAATTGGTGATCACCGATACACTTTTGTGTGAATCGATAAAATTTAACAACATTCACTGACATTACGAACAGAACAGCTTTCCGACGTGCTATTCGAGATCATACCTTACAATCGAATGATGTCGTTTCCGAACGTTCATGAACATGAAAATTGGTGATCACCGATACACTTTTGTGTGAATAGACACAAATTAACAAGATTTACTGCCATTTCGTTCTGAATCGCTTTCCGATGTGCGAATCGAATCATACCTTACAATCGAGTGATGTCGTTTCCGAACCATCATAGACGTGAAAATTGGTGATCACCGTTAAACTTTTGTGTAAATCGATAAAAATTAACAAGATTCACTGACATTTCGAACTGAACAGCTTTCCGACATGCGATCCGAGATCGTAACTTACAATCGAGTGATGTCGTTTCCGAACGTTCATAAACATGAAGAACGGTGATCACCGATAGATTTTTGTGAGAATCGCATCAAATCAAGAAGATTCACTGACATTTCGAACAAAATCAGATTCCGACGTGCCATTCGAGATCATACCTTACAATCGAATGATGTCGTTTCCGAACGTTCATGAACATGAAAATTGGTGATCACCGATACACTTTTGTGTGAATCGACACAAATTAACAAGATTCACTGACATTTCGTTCTAAATCGCTTTCCGATGTGCGAATCGAGATCATACCTTACAATCGAGTGATGTCGTTTACGAACCATCATAAACGTGAAAATTGGTGATCACCGATAAACTTTTGTGTAAATCGATAAAAATTAACAAGATTCACTGACATTTCGAACTGAACAGCTTTCCGATATGCGATCCGAGATCATAACTTACAATCGAGTGATGTCGTTTCCGAACGTTCATAAACATGAAGAACGGTGATCACCGATAGATTTTTGTGAGAATCGCAACAAATCAAGAAGATTCACTGACATTTCGAACAAAATCAGATTCCGACGTGCGATGCGAGATCATAACTTACAATCGAGTGATGTAGTTTCCGAACGTTCATAAACGTGAAAATTGGAGATCACCGATACACTTTTGTGTGAATCGATACAATTTAACAACATTCACTGACATTTCGACCAGCATCGATTTCCGACGAGCGATTCGAGATCATTACACGTCGGAAAGCGATTCAGAACGAAATGTCAGTGAACCTTGTTAATTTGTATCGATTCGCACAAAAGTGTATCGGTGATCACAAATTTTCATGTTTATGAACGTTCGGGAAGGACATCAATCGATTGTAAGTTATGATCTCGATTGGCACTGTGGCAAGCGATTCAGAACGAAATGTCAGTTAATCTTGCTACTTTGTATCGATTCACACAAAAGTTTATCGGTGAACACCAATTTTCATGTATATGAACGTTCGGAAACGACATCACTCGATTGTAAGTTATGATCTCGAATCGCAAGTCGAAAAGCTGTTCTGTTCGAAATGTCAGTGAATGTTGTTAAATTGTATCGATTCACACAAAAGTGTATGGGTGATCACGAAATTTCACGTTTATAAACGTTCGGAAACGACATCACTCGGTTGTAAGGTGTGATCGCGATTCGCACATCGGAAAGCGATTCAGAACGAAATGTCAGTGAATCTGGTTAATTTGGGTCGATTCACACAAAAGTGTATCGGTGATCTCCAATTTTCACGTTTATGAACGTTCGGAAACGACATCAGTCGATTGTAAGGTATGATCTCGAATCGCACGTCGGAAAGCGATGCTGGTCGAAATGTCAGTGAATGTTGTTACATTCTATCGACTCACACAAAAGGGTATCGGTGATCGCCAATTTTCATGTTTATGAACGTTCGGAAACGACATCACTCGATTGTAATTTATGATCTCGATTCGCACATCGGAAAGCGATTCAGAACGAAATGTCAGTGAATCTTGTTAATTTCTATCGATTCACACAAAAGTGAATCGGTGATCACCAATTTTCATGTTTATGCACGTTCGGATACGACATAACTCGATTGTAAGTTATGATCTCGAATCGCACGTCGGAAAGCTGCTCTTTTCGAAATGTCAGTGAATGTTGTTAAATTGTATCGATTCACACAAAAGTGTATCGGTGATCTCCAATTTTCACGTTTATGATGGTTCGGAAACGACATCACTTGATTGTAAGTTATGATCTCGATTCGCACATTGGAAAGCGATTCAGAACGAAATGTCAGTGAATCTTGATAATTTCTATCGATTCACACAAAAGTGAATCGGTGATCACCAATTTTCATGTTTATGCACGTTCGGAAACGACATTACTCGATTGTAAGTTATGATCTCGAATCGCACGTCGGAAAGCTGCTCTTTTCGAAATGTCAGTGAATGTTGTTAAATTGTATCGATTCACACAAAAGTGTATCGGTGATCTCCAATTTTCACGTTTATGAACATTCGGAAACGACATCAGTCGATTGTAAGTTATGATCTCGAATCGCACGTCGGAAAGCTGCTCTTTTCGAAATGTCAGTGAATGTTGTTCAATTGTATCGATTCACACAAAAGTGTATCGGTGATCTCCAATTTTCACGTTCATGATGGCTCGGAAACGACATCACTCGATTATCTCGAATCGCACGTCGGAAAGCGATGCTGGTCGAAATGTCAGTGAATCTTGTCGATTTGTTACGAATCTCGCAAAAGTCTGTAGGTGTTCACCGTTTTTCATGTTTATGAACGTTCGGAAACGACATCAGTCGATTGTAATTTATGATCTCGATTCGCACATCGGAAAGCGATTCAGAACGAAATGTCAGTGAATCTTGTTAATTTCTATCGATTCACACAAAAGTGAATCGGTGATCACCAATTTTCATGTTTATGCACGTTCGGATACGACATAACTCGATTGTAAGTTATGATCTCGTATCGCACATCGGAAAGCTGCTCTTTTCGAAATGTCAGTGAATGTTGTTAAATTGTATCGATTCACACAAAAGTGTATCGGTGATCTCCAATTTTCACGTATATGATGGTTCGGAAACGACATCACTCGATTGTAAGTTATGGTCTCGATTCGCACATTGGAAAGCGATTCAGAACGAAATGTCAGTGAATCTTGTTAATTTCTATCGATTCACACAAAAGTGAATCGGTGATCACCAATTTTCATGTTTATGCACGTTCGGAAACGCCATAACTCGATTGTAAGTTATGATCTCGAATCGCACATCGGAAAGGGATTCAGAACGAAATGTCAGTGAATCTTGTTAATTTCTATCAATTCACACAAAAGTGAATCGGTGATCACCAATTTTCATGTTTATGCACGTTCGGAAACGACATCAGTCGATTGTAAGTTATGATCTCGAATCGCACGTCGGAAAGCTGCTCTTTTCGAAATGTCAGTGAATGTTGTTAAATTGTATCGCTTCACACAAAAGTGTATCGGTGATCTCCAATTTTCACGTTTATGATGGTTCGGAAACGACATCACTCGATTGTAAGTTATGATCTCGATTCGCACATTGGAAAGCGATTCAGAACGAAATGTCAGTGAATCTTGATAATTTCTATCGATTCACACAAAAGTGAATCGGTGATCACCAATTTTCATGTTTATGCACGTTCGGAAACGCCATAACTCGATTGTAAGTTATGATCTCGAATCGCACGTCGGAAAGCTGCTCTTTTCGAAATGTCAGTGAATGTTGTTAAATTGTATCGATTCACACAAAAGTGTATCGGTGATCTCCAATTTTCACGTTTATGAACGTTCGGAAACGACATCAGTCGATTGTAAGTTATGATCTCGAATCGCACGTCGGAAAGCTGCTCTTTTCGAAATGTCAGTGAATGTTGTTAAATTGTATCGATTCACACAAAAGTGTATCGGTGATCTCCAATTTTCACGTTCATGATGGCTCGGAAACGACATCACTCGATTATCTCGAATCGCACGTCGGAAAGCGATGCTGGTCGAAATGTCAGTGAATCTTGTCGATTTGTTACGAATCTCGCAAAAGTCTGTAGGTGTTCACCGTTTTTCATGTTTATGAACGTTCGGAAACGACATCAGTCGATTGTAATTTATGATCTCGATTCGCACATCGGAAAGCGATTCAGAACGAAATGTCAGTGAATCTTGTTAATTTCTATCGATTCACACAAAAGTGAATCGGTGATCACGAATTTTCATGTTTATGCACGTTCGGAAACGCCATAACTCGATTGTAAGTTATGATCTCGAATCGCACGTCGGAAAGCTGCTCTTTTCGAAATGTCAGTGAATGTTGTTAAATTGTATCGATTCACACAAAAGTGTATCGGTGATCTCCAATTTGCACGTTTATGATGGTTCGGAAACTACATCACGCGATTGTAAGTTCTGATCTCGATTCGCACATCAGAAAGCGATTCAGAACGAAAAGTCAGTGAATCTTGTTAATTTCTATCAATTCACACAAAAGTGAATCTGTGATCACCAATTTTCATGTTTATGCACGTTCGGAAACGACATAACTCGATTGTAAGTTATGATCTCGAATCGCCCGTCGGAAACCGATTCTGTTCGAATTGTAAGTGAATCTTGATAATTTGTAACGATTCTCACAAAAGTTTATTTGTGATCACCAATTTTCATATTTGTGAACGTTCAAAAACGACATCGTTCGATTGTCAGTTCCGGTCTCGAATCGCATTTCGGATTGCGATTCTGATAGAAATGTCGGAAAAAATTGTTGATTTGTAACGATTAACACAAAAGATTATCGCTGATTACCTATTTTCATGTTTATGAAAGATTGGAAACGTTCACCGATAAACGTCACATATCAACAATTTTACAGACATTTAGTATCGCAATCCGAAGGGCCATTTGAGATCTGAACTGACAATCGAGCGATGAAAACGTTTCCGAACGTTCATAAACATGAAGATTGGTGATCACCAATAAAATTTTTGTTCAATTCATGACAAATTAACAATATTCAATGACATTTCGATTCGAGATCATAAATTACAATCGAGTGATGTCATTTCCGAATGTTCATAAACATGAACATTGGTGATCACCGATACACTTTGGTGTGAATCGATAAAAATTAACAAGATTCACTGACATTTCGAACTGAACAGCTTTCCGACGTGCGATTCGAGATCATACCTTACAATCGAGTGATGTCGTTTCCGAACGTTCATAAACATGAAAATTGGTGATCACCGATACACTTTTGTATGAATCGATGGAAATTAACAAGATTCACTGACATTTCGTTCTGAATCGCTTTCCGATGTGCGAATCGAGATCATACTTACAATCGAGTGATGTCGTTTCCGAACGTTCATAAACATGAAGAACGGTGATCACCGATAGATTTTTGTGAGAATCGCATCAAATCAAGAAGATTCACTGACATTTCGAACAAAATCAGATTCCGACGTGCGATTCGAGATCATAACTTACAATCGAGTGATGTCGTTTCCGAACGTTCATAAACGTGAAAATTGGTGATCACCGATACACTTTTGTGTGAATCGATACAATTTAACAGCATTCACTGACATTTCGAACAGAACAGCTTTCCAACGTGCGATCCGAGATCATAACTTACAATCGAGTGATGTCATTTCCGAACGTTCATAAACGTGAAAATTGGTGATCACCGATACACTTTTGTGTGAATCGATAAAATTTAACAACATTCACTGACATTACGAACAGAACAGCTTTCCGACGTGCTATTCGAGATCATACCTTACAATCGAATGATGTCGTTTCCGAACGTTCATGAACATGAAAATTGGTGATCACCGATACACTTTTGTGTGAATAGACACAAATTAACAAGTTTTACTGACATTTCGTTCTGAATCGCTTTCCGATGTGCGAATCGAGATCATACCATACAATCGAGTGATGTCGTTTCCGAACCATCATAGACGTGAAAATTGGTGATCACCGTTAAACTTTTGTGTAAATCGATAAAAATTAACAAGATTCACTGACATTTCGAACTGAACAGCTTTCCGACATGCGATCCGAGATCATAACTTACAATCGAGTGATGTCGTTTCCGAACGTTCATAAACATGAAGAACGGTGATCACCGATAGATTTTTGTGAGAATCGCATCAAATCAAGAAGATTCACTGACATTTCGAACAAAATCAGATTCCGACGTGCCATTCGAGATCATACCTTACAATCGAATGATGTCGTTTCCGAACGTTCATGAACATGAAAATTGGTGATCACCGATACACTTTTGTGTGAATCGACACAAATTAACAAGATTCACTGACATTTCGTTCTAAATCGCTTTCCGATGTGCGAATCGAGATCATACCTTACAATCGAGTGATGTCGTTTACGAACCATCATAAACGTGAAAATTGGTGATCACCGATAAACTTTTGTGTAAATCGATAAAAATTAACAAGATTCACTGACATTTCGAACTGAACAGCTTTCCGATATGCGATCCGAGATCATAACTTACAATCGAGTGATGTCGTTTCCGAACGTTCATAAACATGAAGAACGGTGATCACCGATAGATTTTTGTGAGAATCGCAACAAATCAAGAAGATTCACTGACATTTCGAACAAAATCAGATTCCGACGTGCGATGCGAGATCATAACTTACAATCGAGTGATGTAGTTTCCGAACGTTCATAAACGTGAAAATTGGAGATCACCGATACACTTTTGTGTGAATCGATACAATTTAACAACATTCACTGACATTTCGACCAGCATCGATTTCCGACGAGCGATTCGAGATCATTACACGTCGGAAAGCGATTCAGAACGAAATGTCAGTGAACCTTGTTAATTTGTATCGATTCGCACAAAAGTGTATCGGTGATCACAAATTTTCATGTTTATGAACGTTCGGGAAGGACATCAATCGATTGTAAGTTATGATCTCGATTGGCACTGTGGCAAGCGATTCAGAACGAAATGTCAGTTAATCTTGCTACTTTGTATCGATTCACACAAAAGTTTATCGGTGAACACCAATTTTCATGTATATGAACGTTCGGAAACGACATCACTCGATTGTAAGTTATGATCTCGAATCGCAAGTCGAAAAGCTGTTCTGTTCGAAATGTCAGTGAATGTTGTTAAATTGTATCGATTCACACAAAAGTGTATGGGTGATCACGAAATTTCACGTTTATAAACGTTCGGAAACGACATCACTCGGTTGTAAGGTGTGATCGCGATTCGCACATCGGAAAGCGATTCAGAACGAAATGTCAGTGAATCTGGTTAATTTGGGTCGATTCACACAAAAGTGTATCGGTGATCTCCAATTTTCACGTTTATGAACGTTCGGAAACGACATCAGTCGATTGTAAGGTATGATCTCGAATCGCACGTCGGAAAGCGATGCTGGTCGAAATGTCAGTGAATGTTGTTACATTCTATCGACTCACACAAAAGGGTATCGGTGATCGCCAATTTTCATGTTTATGAACGTTCGGAAACGACATCACTCGATTGTAATTTATGATCTCGATTCGCACATCGGAAAGCGATTCAGAACGAAATGTCAGTGAATCTTGTTAATTTCTATCGATTCACACAAAAGTGAATCGGTGATCACCAATTTTCATGTTTATGCACGTTCGGATACGACATAACTCGATTGTAAGTTATGATCTCGAATCGCACGTCGGAAAGCTGCTCTTTTCGAAATGTCAGTGAATGTTGTTAAATTGTATCGATTCACACAAAAGTGTATCGGTGATCTCCAATTTTCACGTTTATGATGGTTCGGAAACGACATCACTTGATTGTAAGTTATGATCTCGATTCGCACATTGGAAAGCGATTCAGAACGAAATGTCAGTGAATCTTGATAATTTCTATCGATTCACACAAAAGTGAATCGGTGATCACCAATTTTCATGTTTATGCACGTTCGGAAACGACATTACTCGATTGTAAGTTATGATCTCGAATCGCACGTCGGAAAGCTGCTCTTTTCGAAATGTCAGTGAATGTTGTTAAATTGTATCGATTCACACAAAAGTGTATCGGTGATCTCCAATTTTCACGTTTATGAACATTCGGAAACGACATCAGTCGATTGTAAGTTATGATCTCGAATCGCACGTCGGAAAGCTGCTCTTTTCGAAATGTCAGTGAATGTTGTTCAATTGTATCGATTCACACAAAAGTGTATCGGTGATCTCCAATTTTCACGTTCATGATGGCTCGGAAACGACATCACTCGATTATCTCGAATCGCACGTCGGAAAGCGATGCTGGTCGAAATGTCAGTGAATCTTGTCGATTTGTTACGAATCTCGCAAAAGTCTGTAGGTGTTCACCGTTTTTCATGTTTATGAACGTTCGGAAACGACATCAGTCGATTGTAATTTATGATCTCGATTCGCACATCGGAAAGCGATTCAGAACGAAATGTCAGTGAATCTTGTTAATTTCTATCGATTCACACAAAAGTGAATCGGTGATCACCAATTTTCATGTTTATGCACGTTCGGATACGACATAACTCGATTGTAAGTTATGATCTCGTATCGCACATCGGAAAGCTGCTCTTTTCGAAATGTCAGTGAATGTTGTTAAATTGTATCGATTCACACAAAAGTGTATCGGTGATCTCCAATTTTCACGTATATGATGGTTCGGAAACGACATCACTCGATTGTAAGTTATGGTCTCGATTCGCACATTGGAAAGCGATTCAGAACGAAATGTCAGTGAATCTTGTTAATTTCTATCGATTCACACAAAAGTGAATCGGTGATCACCAATTTTCATGTTTATGCACGTTCGGAAACGCCATAACTCGATTGTAAGTTATGATCTCGAATCGCACATCGGAAAGGGATTCAGAACGAAATGTCAGTGAATCTTGTTAATTTCTATCAATTCACACAAAAGTGAATCGGTGATCACCAATTTTCATGTTTATGCACGTTCGGAAACGACATCAGTCGATTGTAAGTTATGATCTCGAATCGCACGTCGGAAAGCTGCTCTTTTCGAAATGTCAGTGAATGTTGTTAAATTGTATCGCTTCACACAAAAGTGTATCGGTGATCTCCAATTTTCACGTTTATGATGGTTCGGAAACGACATCACTCGATTGTAAGTTATGATCTCGATTCGCACATTGGAAAGCGATTCAGAACGAAATGTCAGTGAATCTTGATAATTTCTATCGATTCACACAAAAGTGAATCGGTGATCACCAATTTTCATGTTTATGCACGTTCGGAAACGCCATAACTCGATTGTAAGTTATGATCTCGAATCGCACGTCGGAAAGCTGCTCTTTTCGAAATGTCAGTGAATGTTGTTAAATTGTATCGATTCACACAAAAGTGTATCGGTGATCTCCAATTTTCACGTTTATGAACGTTCGGAAACGACATCAGTCGATTGTAAGTTATGATCTCGAATCGCACGTCGGAAAGCTGCTCTTTTCGAAATGTCAGTGAATGTTGTTAAATTGTATCGATTCACACAAAAGTGTATCGGTGATCTCCAATTTTCACGTTCATGATGGCTCGGAAACGACATCACTCGATTATCTCGAATCGCACGTCGGAAAGCGATGCTGGTCGAAATGTCAGTGAATCTTGTCGATTTGTTACGAATCTCGCAAAAGTCTGTAGGTGTTCACCGTTTTTCATGTTTATGAACGTTCGGAAACGACATCAGTCGATTGTAATTTATGATCTCGATTCGCACATCGGAAAGCGATTCAGAACGAAATGTCAGTGAATCTTGTTAATTTCTATCGATTCACACAAAAGTGAATCGGTGATCACGAATTTTCATGTTTATGCACGTTCGGAAACGCCATAACTCGATTGTAAGTTATGATCTCGAATCGCACGTCGGAAAGCTGCTCTTTTCGAAATGTCAGTGAATGTTGTTAAATTGTATCGATTCACACAAAAGTGTATCGGTGATCTCCAATTTGCACGTTTATGATGGTTCGGAAACTACATCACGCGATTGTAAGTTCTGATCTCGATTCGCACATCAGAAAGCGATTCAGAACGAAAAGTCAGTGAATCTTGTTAATTTCTATCAATTCACACAAAAGTGAATCTGTGATCACCAATTTTCATGTTTATGCACGTTCGGAAACGACATAACTCGATTGTAAGTTATGATCTCGAATCGCCCGTCGGAAACCGATTCTGTTCGAATTGTAAGTGAATCTTGATAATTTGTAACGATTCTCACAAAAGTTTATTTGTGATCACCAATTTTCATATTTGTGAACGTTCAAAAACGACATCGTTCGATTGTCAGTTCCGGTCTCGAATCGCATTTCGGATTGCGATTCTGATAGAAATGTCGGAAAAAATTGTTGATTTGTAACGATTAACACAAAAGATTATCGCTGATTACCTATTTTCATGTTTATGAAAGATTGGAAACGTTCACCGACAAACGTCACATATCAACAATTTTACAGACATTTAGTATCGCAATCCGAAGGGCCATTTGAGAATTGAACTGACAATCGAGCGATGAAAACGTTTCCGAACGTTCATAAACATGAAGATTGGTGATCACCAATAAAATTTTTGTTCAATTCATGACAAATTAACAATATTCAATGACATTTCGATTCGAGATCATAAATTACAATCGAGTGATGTCATTTCCGAACGTTCATAAACATGAACATTGGTGATCACCGATACACTTTGGTGTGAATCGATAAAAATTAACAAGATTCACTGACATTTCGTTCTGAATCGCTTTCCGATGTGCGAATCGAGATCATACTTACAATCGAGTGATGTCGTTTCCGAACGTTCATAAAAATGAAGAACGGTGATCACCGATAGATTTTTGTGAGAATCGCATCAAATCAAGAAGATTCACTGACATTTCGAACAAAATCAGATTCCGACGTGCGATTCGAGATCATAACTTACAATCGAGTGATGTCGTTTCCGAACGTTCATAAACGTGAAAATTGGTGATCACCGATACACTTTTGTGTGAATCGATACAATTTAACAGCATTCACTGACATTTCGAACAGAACAGCTTTCCAACGTGCGATCCGAGATCATAACTTACAATCGAGTGATGTCATTTCCGAACGTTCATAAACGTGAAAATTGGTGATCACCGATACACTTTTGTGTGAATCGATAAAATTTAACAACATTCACTGACATTACGAACAGAACAGCTTTCCGACGTGCTATTCGAGATCATACCTTACAATCGAATGATGTCGTTTCCGAACGTTCATGAACATGAAAATTGGTGATCACCGATACACTTTTGTGTGAATAGACACAAATTAACAAGATTTACTGCCATTTCGTTCTGAATCGCTTTCCGATGTGCGAATCGAATCATACCTTACAATCGAGTGATGTCGTTTCCGAACCATCATAGACGTGAAAATTGGTGATCACCGTTAAACTTTTGTGTAAATCGATAAAAATTAACAAGATTCACTGACATTTCGAACTGAACAGCTTTCCGACATGCGATCCGAGATCATAACTTACAATCGAGTGATGTCGTTTCCGAACGTTCATAAACATGAAGAACGGTGATCACCGATAGATTTTTGTGAGAATCGCATCAAATCAAGAAGATTCACTGACATTTCGAACAAAATCAGATTCCGACGTGCCATTCGAGATCATACCTTACAATCGAATGATGTCGTTTCCGAACGTTCATGAACATGAAAATTGGTGATCACCGATACACTTTTGTGTGAATCGACACAAATTAACAAGATTCACTGACATTTCGTTCTAAATCGCTTTCCGATGTGCGAATCGAGATCATACCTTACAATCGAGTGATGTCGTTTACGAACCATCATAAACGTGAAAATTGGTGATCACCGATAAACTTTTGTGTAAATCGATAAAAATTAACAAGATTCACTGACATTTCGAACTGAACAGCTTTCCGATATGCGATCCGAGATCATAACTTACAATTGAGTGATGTCGTTTCCGAACGTTCATAAACATGAAGAACGGTGATCACCGATAGATTTTTGTGAGAATCGCAACAAATCAAGAAGATTCACTGACATTTCGAACAAAATCAGATTCCGACGTGCGATGCGAGATCATAACTTACAATCGAGTGATGTAGTTTCCGAACGTTCATAAACGTGAAAATTGGAGATCACCGATACACTTTTGTGTGAATCGATACAATTTAACAACATTCACTGACATTTCGACCAGCATCGATTTCCGACGAGCGATTCGAGATCATTACACGTCGGAAAGCGATTCAGAACGAAATGTCAGTGAACCTTGTTAATTTGTATCGATTCGCACAAAAGTGTATCGGTGATCACAAATTTTCATGTTTATGAACGTTCGGGAAGGACATCAATCGATTGTAAGTTATGATCTCGATTGGCACTGTGGCAAGCGATTCAGAACGAAATGTCAGTTAATCTTGCTACTTTGTATCGATTCACACAAAAGTTTATCGGTGAACACCAATTTTCATGTATATGAACGTTCGGAAACGACATCACTCGATTGTAAGTTATGATCTCGAATCGCAAGTCGAAAAGCTGTTCTGTTCGAAATGTCAGTGAATGTTGTTAAATTGTATCGATTCACACAAAAGTGTATGGGTGATCACGAAATTTCACGTTTATAAACGTTCGGAAACGACATCACTCGGTTGTAAGGTGTGATCGCGATTCGCACATCGGAAAGCGATTCAGAACGAAATGTCAGTGAATCTGGTTAATTTGGGTCGATTCACACAAAAGTGTATCGGTGATCTCCAATTTTCACGTTTATGAACGTTCGGAAACGACATCAGTCGATTGTAAGGTATGATCTCGAATCGCACGTCGGAAAGCGATGCTGGTCGAAATGTCAGTGAATGTTGTTACATTCTATCGACTCACACAAAAGGGTATCGGTGATCGCCAATTTTCATGTTTATGAACGTTCGGAAACGACATCACTCGATTGTAATTTATGATCTCGATTCGCACATCGGAAAGCGATTCAGAACGAAATGTCAGTGAATCTTGTTAATTTCTATCGATTCACACAAAAGTGAATCGGTGATCACCAATTTTCATGTTTATGCATGTTCGGATACGACATAACTCGATTGTAAGTTATGATCTCGAATCGCACGTCGGAAAGCTGCTCTTTTCGAAATGTCAGTGAATGTTGTTAAATTGTATCGATTCACACAAAAGTGTATCGGTGATCTCCAATTTTCACGTTTATGATGGTTCGGAAACGACATCACTCGATTGTAAGTTATGATCTCGATTCTCACATTGGAAAGCGATTCAGAACGAAATGTCAGTGAATCTTGATAATTTCTATCGATTCACACAAAAGTGAATCGGTGATCACCAATTTTCATGTTTATGCACGTTCGGAAACGACATTACTCGATTGTAAGTTATGATCTCGAATCGCACGTCGGAAAGCTGCTCTTTTCGAAATGTCAGTGAATGTTGTTAAATTGTATCGATTCACACAAAAGTGTATCGGTGATCTCCAATTTTCACGTTTATGAACATTCGGAAACGACATCAGTCGATTTTAAGTTATGATCTCGAATCGCACGTCGGAAAGCTGCTCTTTTCGAAATGTCAGTGAATGTTGTTAAATTGTATCGATTCACACAAAAGTGTATCGGTGATCTCCAATTTTCACGTTTATGAACGTTCGGAAACGACATCAGTCGATTGTAAGTTATGATCTCGAATCGCACGTCGGAAAGCTGCTCTTTTCGAAATGTCAGTGAATGTTGTTAAATTGTATCGATTCACACAAAAGTGTATCGGTGATCTCCAATTTTCACGTTCATGATGGCTCGGAAACGACATCACTCGATTATCTCGAATCGCACGTCGGAAAGCGATGCTGGTCGAAATGTCAGTGAATCTTGTCGATTTGTTACGAATCTCGCAAAAGTCTGTAGGTGTTCACCGTTTTTCATGTTTATGAACGTTCGGAAACGACATCAGTCGATTGTAATTTATGATCTCGATTCGCACATCGGAAAGCGATTCAGAACGAAATGTCAGTGAATCTTGTTAATTTCTATCGATTCACACAAAAGTGAATCGGTGATCACGAATTTTCATGTTTATGCACGTTCGGAAACGCCATAACTCGATTGTAAGTTATGATCTCGAATCGCACGTCGGAAAGCTGCTCTTTTCGAAATGTCAGTGAATGTTGTTAAATTGTATCGATTCACACAAAAGTGTATCGGTGATCTCCAATTTGCACGTTTATGATGGTTCGGAAACTACATCACGCGATTGTAAGTTCTGATCTCGATTCGCACATCAGAAAGCGATTCAGAACGAAAAGTCAGTGAATCTTGTTAATTTCTATCAATTCACACAAAAGTGAATCTGTGATCACCAATTTTCATGTTTATGCACGTTCGGAAACGACATAACTCGATTGTAAGTTATGATCTCGAATCGCCCGTCGGAAACCGATTCTGTTCGAATTGTAAGTGAATCTTGATAATTTGTAACGATTCTCACAAAAGTTTATTTGTGATCACCAATTTTCATATTTGTGAACGTTCAAAAACGACATCGTTCGATTGTCAGTTCCGGTCTCGAATCGCATTTCGGATTGCGATTCTGATAGAAATGTCGGAAAAAATTGTTGATTTGTAACGATTAACACAAAAGATTATCGCTGATTACCTATTTTCATGTTTATGAAAGATTGGAAACGTTCACCGATAAACGTCACATATCAACAATTTTACAGACATTTAGTATCGCAATCCGAAGGGCCATTTGAGATCTGAACTGACAATCGAGCGATGAAAACGTTTCCGAACGTTCATAAACATGAAGATTGGTGATCACCAATAAAATTTTTGTTCAATTCATGACAAATTAACAATATTCAATGACATTTCGATTCGAGATCATAAATTACAATCGAGTGATGTCATTTCCGAACGTTCATAAACATGAACATTGGTGATCACCGATACACTTTGGTGTGAATCGATAAAAATTAACAAGATTCACTGACATTTCGAACTGAACAGCTTTCCGACGTGCGATTCGAGATCATACCTTACAATCGAGTGATGTCGTTTCCGAACGTTCATAAACATGAAAATTGGTGATCACCGATACACTTTTGTATGAATCGATGGAAATTAACAAGATTCACTGACATTTCGTTCTGAATCGCTTTCCGATGTGCGAATCGAGATCATACTTACAATCGAGTGATGTCGTTTCCGAACGTTCATAAACATGAAGAACGGTGATCACCGATAGATTTTTGTGAGAATCGCATCAAATCAAGAAGATTCACTGACATTTCGAACAAAATCAGATTCCGACGTGCGATTCGAGATCATAACTTACAATCGAGTGATGTCGTTTCCGAACGTTCATAAACGTGAAAATTGGTGATCACCGATACACTTTTGTGTGAATCGATACAATTTAACAGCATTCACTGACATTTCGAACAGAACAGCTTTCCAACGTGCGATCCGAGATCATAACTTACAATCGAGTGATGTCATTTCCGAACGTTCATAAACGTGAAAATTGGTGATCACCGATACACTTTTGTGTGAATCGATAAAATTTAACAACATTCACTGACATTACGAACAGAACAGCTTTCCGACGTGCTATTCGAGATCATACCTTACAATCGAATGATGTCGTTTCCGAACGTTCATGAACATGAAAATTGGTGATCACCGATACACTTTTGTGTGAATAGACACAAATTAACAAGATTTACTGACATTTCGTTCTGAATCGCTTTCCGATGTGCGAATCGAGATCATACCATACAATCGAGTGATGTCGTTTCCGAACCATCATAGACGTGAAAATTGGTGATCACCGTTAAACTTTTGTGTAAATCGATAAAAATTAACAAGATTCACTGACATTTCGAACTGAACAGCTTTCCGACATGCGATCCGAGATCATAACTTACAATCGAGTGATGTCGTTTCCGAACGTTCATAAACATGAAGAACGGTGATCACCGATAGATTTTTGTGAGAATCGCATCAAATCAAGAAGATTCACTGACATTTCGAACAAAATCAGATTCCGACGTGCCATTCGAGATCATACCTTACAATCGAATGATGTCGTTTCCGAACGTTCATGAACATGAAAATTGGTGATCACCGATACACTTTTGTGTGAATCGACACAAATTAACAAGATTCACTGACATTTCGTTCTAAATCGCTTTCCGATGTGCGAATCGAGATCATACCTTACAATCGAGTGATGTCGTTTACGAACCATCATAAACGTGAAAATTGGTGATCACCGATAAACTTTTGTGTAAATCGATAAAAATTAACAAGATTCACTGACATTTCGAACTGAACAGCTTTCCGATATGCGATCCGAGATCATAACTTACAATCGAGTGATGTCGTTTCCGAACGTTCATAAACATGAAGAACGGTGATCACCGATAGATTTTTGTGAGAATCGCAACAAATCAAGAAGATTCACTGACATTTCGAACAAAATCAGATTCCGACGTGCGATGCGAGATCATAACTTACAATCGAGTGATGTAGTTTCCGAACGTTCATAAACGTGAAAATTGGAGATCACCGATACACTTTTGTGTGAATCGATACAATTTAACAACATTCACTGACATTTCGACCAGCATCGATTTCCGACGAGCGATTCGAGATCATTACACGTCGGAAAGCGATTCAGAACGAAATGTCAGTGAACCTTGTTAATTTGTATCGATTCGCACAAAAGTGTATCGGTGATCACAAATTTTCATGTTTATGAACGTTCGGGAAGGACATCAATCGATTGTAAGTTATGATCTCGATTGGCACTGTGGCAAGCGATTCAGAACGAAATGTCAGTTAATCTTGCTACTTTGTATCGATTCACACAAAAGTTTATCGGTGAACACCAATTTTCATGTATATGAACGTTCGGAAACGACATCACTCGATTGTAAGTTATGATCTCGAATCGCAAGTCGAAAAGCTGTTCTGTTCGAAATGTCAGTGAATGTTGTTAAATTGTATCGATTCACACAAAAGTGTATGGGTGATCACGAAATTTCACGTTTATAAACGTTCGGAAACGACATCACTCGGTTGTAAGGTGTGATCGCGATTCGCACATCGGAAAGCGATTCAGAACGAAATGTCAGTGAATCTGGTTAATTTGGGTCGATTCACACAAAAGTGTATCGGTGATCTCCAATTTTCACGTTTATGAACGTTCGGAAACGACATCAGTCGATTGTAAGGTATGATCTCGAATCGCACGTCGGAAAGCGATGCTGGTCGAAATGTCAGTGAATGTTGTTACATTCTATCGACTCACACAAAAGGGTATCGGTGATCGCCAATTTTCATGTTTATGAACGTTCGGAAACGACATCACTCGATTGTAATTTATGATCTCGATTCGCACATCGGAAAGCGATTCAGAACGAAATGTCAGTGAATCTTGTTAATTTCTATCGATTCACACAAAAGTGAATCGGTGATCACCAATTTTCATGTTTATGCACGTTCGGATACGACATAACTCGATTGTAAGTTATGATCTCGAATCGCACGTCGGAAAGCTGCTCTTTTCGAAATGTCAGTGAATGTTGTTAAATTGTATCGATTCACACAAAAGTGTATCGGTGATCTCCAATTTTCACGTTTATGATGGTTCGGAAACGACATCACTTGATTGTAAGTTATGATCTCGATTCGCACATTGGAAAGCGATTCAGAACGAAATGTCAGTGAATCTTGATAATTTCTATCGATTCACACAAAAGTGAATCGGTGATCACCAATTTTCATGTTTATGCACGTTCGGAAACGACATTACTCGATTGTAAGTTATGATCTCGAATCGCACGTCGGAAAGCTGCTCTTTTCGAAATGTCAGTGAATGTTGTTAAATTGTATCGATTCACACAAAAGTGTATCGGTGATCTCCAATTTTCACGTTTATGAACATTCGGAAACGACATCAGTCGATTGTAAGTTATGATCTCGAATCGCACGTCGGAAAGCTGCTCTTTTCGAAATGTCAGTGAATGTTGTTCAATTGTATCGATTCACACAAAAGTGTATCGGTGATCTCCAATTTTCACGTTCATGATGGCTCGGAAACGACATCACTCGATTATCTCGAATCGCACGTCGGAAAGCGATGCTGGTCGAAATGTCAGTGAATCTTGTCGATTTGTTACGAATCTCGCAAAAGTCTGTAGGTGTTCACCGTTTTTCATGTTTATGAACGTTCGGAAACGACATCAGTCGATTGTAATTTATGATCTCGATTCGCACATCGGAAAGCGATTCAGAACGAAATGTCAGTGAATCTTGTTAATTTCTATCGATTCACACAAAAGTGAATCGGTGATCACCAATTTTCATGTTTATGCACGTTCGGATACGACATAACTCGATTGTAAGTTATGATCTCGTATCGCACATCGGAAAGCTGCTCTTTTCGAAATGTCAGTGAATGTTGTTAAATTGTATCGATTCACACAAAAGTGTATCGGTGATCTCCAATTTTCACGTATATGATGGTTCGGAAACGACATCACTCGATTGTAAGTTATGGTCTCGATTCGCACATTGGAAAGCGATTCAGAACGAAATGTCAGTGAATCTTGTTAATTTCTATCGATTCACACAAAAGTGAATCGGTGATCACCAATTTTCATGTTTATGCACGTTCGGAAACGCCATAACTCGATTGTAAGTTATGATCTCGAATCGCACATCGGAAAGGGATTCAGAACGAAATGTCAGTGAATCTTGTTAATTTCTATCAATTCACACAAAAGTGAATCGGTGATCACCAATTTTCATGTTTATGCACGTTCGGAAACGACATCAGTCGATTGTAAGTTATGATCTCGAATCGCACGTCGGAAAGCTGCTCTTTTCGAAATGTCAGTGAATGTTGTTAAATTGTATCGCTTCACACAAAAGTGTATCGGTGATCTCCAATTTTCACGTTTATGATGGTTCGGAAACGACATCACTCGATTGTAAGTTATGATCTCGATTCGCACATTGGAAAGCGATTCAGAACGAAATGTCAGTGAATCTTGATAATTTCTATCGATTCACACAAAAGTGAATCGGTGATCACCAATTTTCATGTTTATGCACGTTCGGAAACGCCATAACTCGATTGTAAGTTATGATCTCGAATCGCACGTCGGAAAGCTGCTCTTTTCGAAATGTCAGTGAATGTTGTTAAATTGTATCGATTCACACAAAAGTGTATCGGTGATCTCCAATTTTCACGTTTATGAACGTTCGGAAACGACATCAGTCGATTGTAAGTTATGATCTCGAATCGCACGTCGGAAAGCTGCTCTTTTCGAAATGTCAGTGAATGTTGTTAAATTGTATCGATTCACACAAAAGTGTATCGGTGATCTCCAATTTTCACGTTCATGATGGCTCGGAAACGACATCACTCGATTATCTCGAATCGCACGTCGGAAAGCGATGCTGGTCGAAATGTCAGTGAATCTTGTCGATTTGTTACGAATCTCGCAAAAGTCTGTAGGTGTTCACCGTTTTTCATGTTTATGAACGTTCGGAAACGACATCAGTCGATTGTAATTTATGATCTCGATTCGCACATCGGAAAGCGATTCAGAACGAAATGTCAGTGAATCTTGTTAATTTCTATCGATTCACACAAAAGTGAATCGGTGATCACGAATTTTCATGTTTATGCACGTTCGGAAACGCCATAACTCGATTGTAAGTTATGATCTCGAATCGCACGTCGGAAAGCTGCTCTTTTCGAAATGTCAGTGAATGTTGTTAAATTGTATCGATTCACACAAAAGTGTATCGGTGATCTCCAATTTGCACGTTTATGATGGTTCGGAAACTACATCACGCGATTGTAAGTTCTGATCTCGATTCGCACATCAGAAAGCGATTCAGAACGAAAAGTCAGTGAATCTTGTTAATTTCTATCAATTCACACAAAAGTGAATCTGTGATCACCAATTTTCATGTTTATGCACGTTCGGAAACGACATAACTCGATTGTAAGTTATGATCTCGAATCGCCCGTCGGAAACCGATTCTGTTCGAATTGTAAGTGAATCTTGATAATTTGTAACGATTCTCACAAAAGTTTATTTGTGATCACCAATTTTCATATTTGTGAACGTTCAAAAACGACATCGTTCGATTGTCAGTTCCGGTCTCGAATCGCATTTCGGATTGCGATTCTGATAGAAATGTCGGAAAAAATTGTTGATTTGTAACGATTAACACAAAAGATTATCGCTGATTACCTATTTTCATGTTTATGAAAGATTGGAAACGTTCACCGACAAACGTCACATATCAACAATTTTACAGACATTTAGTATCGCAATCCGAAGGGCCATTTGAGATCTGAACTGACAATCGAGCGATGAAAACGTTTCCGAACGTTCATAAACATGAAGATTGGTGATCACCAATAAAATTTTTGTTCAATTCATGACAAATTAACAATATTCAATGACATTTCGATTCGAGATCATAAATTACAATCGAGTGATGTCATTTCCGAACGTTCATAAACATGAACATTGGTGATCACCGATACACTTTGGTGTGAATCGATAAAAATTAACAAGATTCACTGACATTTCGTTCTGAATCGCTTTCCGATGTGCGAATCGAGATCATACTTACAATCGAGTGATGTCGTTTCCGAACGTTCATAAAAATGAAGAACGGTGATCACCGATAGATTTTTGTGAGAATCGCATCAAATCAAGAAGATTCACTGACATTTCGAACAAAATCAGATTCCGACGTGCGATTCGAGATCATAACTTACAATCGAGTGATGTCGTTTCCGAACGTTCATAAACGTGAAAATTGGTGATCACCGATACACTTTTGTGTGAATCGATACAATTTAACAGCATTCACTGACATTTCGAACAGAACAGCTTTCCAACGTGCGATCCGAGATCATAACTTACAATCGAGTGATGTCATTTCCGAACGTTCATAAACGTGAAAATTGGTGATCACCGATACACTTTTGTGTGAATCGATAAAATTTAACAACATTCACTGACATTACGAACAGAACAGCTTTCCGACGTGCTATTCGAGATCATACCTTACAATCGAATGATGTCGTTTCCGAACGTTCATGAACATGAAAATTGGTGATCACCGATACACTTTTGTGTGAATAGACACAAATTAACAAGATTTACTGACATTTCGTTCTGAATCGCTTTCCGATGTGCGAATCGAATCATACCTTACAATCGAGTGATGTCGTTTCCGAACCATCATAGACGTGAAAATTGGTGATCACCGTTAAACTTTTGTGTAAATCGATAAAAATTAACAAGATTCACTGACATTTCGAACTGAACAGCTTTCCGACATGCGATCCGAGATCATAACTTACAATCGAGTGATGTCGTTTCCGAACGTTCATAAACATGAAGAACGGTGATCACCGATAGATTTTTGTGAGAATCGCATCAAATCAAGAAGATTCACTGACATTTCGAACAAAATCAGATTCCGACGTGCGATTCGAGATCATAACTTACAATCGAGTGATGTCGTTTCCGAACGTTCATAAACGTGAAAATTGGTGATCACCGATACACTTTTGTGTGAATCGATACAATTTAACAGCATTCACTGACATTTCGAACAGAACAGCTTTCCAACGTGCGATCCGAGATCATAACTTACAATCGAGTGATGTCATTTCCGAACGTTCATAAACGTGAAAATTGGTGATCACCGATACACTTTTGTGTGAATCGATAAAATTTAACAACATTCACTGACATTACGAACA
Source organism: Venturia canescens (assembly GCF_019457755.1). Classification (NCBI taxonomy): domain Eukaryota; kingdom Metazoa; phylum Arthropoda; class Insecta; order Hymenoptera; family Ichneumonidae; genus Venturia; species Venturia canescens. The sequence goes on along the minus strand of NC_057423.1, from coordinate 28,586,440 downwards.
GAACAGCTTTCCGACGTGCTATTCGAGATCATACCTTACAATCGAATGATGTCGTTTCCGAACGTTCATGAACATGAAAATTGGTGATCACCGATACACTTTTGTGTGAATAGACACAAATTAACAAGATTTACTGCCATTTCGTTCTGAATCGCTTTCCGATGTGCGAATCGAATCATACCTTACAATCGAGTGATGTCGTTTCCGAACCATCATAGACGTGAAAATTGGTGATCACCGTTAAACTTTTGTGTAAATCGATAAAAATTAACAAGATTCACTGACATTTCGAACTGAACAGCTTTCCGACATGCGATCCGAGATCATAACTTACAATCGAGTGATGTCGTTTCCGAACGTTCATAAACATGAAGAACGGTGATCACCGATAGATTTTTGTGAGAATCGCATCAAATCAAGAAGATTCACTGACATTTCGAACAAAATCAGATTCCGACGTGCCATTCGAGATCATACCTTACAATCGAATGATGTCGTTTCCGAACGTTCATGAACATGAAAATTGGTGATCACCGATACACTTTTGTGTGAATCGACACAAATTAACAAGATTCACTGACATTTCGTTCTAAATCGCTTTCCGATGTGCGAATCGAGATCATACCTTACAATCGAGTGATGTCGTTTACGAACCATCATAAACGTGAAAATTGGTGATCACCGATAAACTTTTGTGTAAATCGATAAAAATTAACAAGATTCACTGACATTTCGAACTGAACAGCTTTCCGATATGCGATCCGAGATCATAACTTACAATTGAGTGATGTCGTTTCCGAACGTTCATAAACATGAAGAACGGTGATCACCGATAGATTTTTGTGAGAATCGCAACAAATCAAGAAGATTCACTGACATTTCGAACAAAATCAGATTCCGACGTGCGATGCGAGATCATAACTTACAATCGAGTGATGTAGTTTCCGAACGTTCATAAACGTGAAAATTGGAGATCACCGATACACTTTTGTGTGAATCGATACAATTTAACAACATTCACTGACATTTCGACCAGCATCGATTTCCGACGAGCGATTCGAGATCATTACACGTCGGAAAGCGATTCAGAACGAAATGTCAGTGAACCTTGTTAATTTGTATCGATTCGCACAAAAGTGTATCGGTGATCACAAATTTTCATGTTTATGAACGTTCGGGAAGGACATCAATCGATTGTAAGTTATGATCTCGATTGGCACTGTGGCAAGCGATTCAGAACGAAATGTCAGTTAATCTTGCTACTTTGTATCGATTCACACAAAAGTTTATCGGTGAACACCAATTTTCATGTATATGAACGTTCGGAAACGACATCACTCGATTGTAAGTTATGATCTCGAATCGCAAGTCGAAAAGCTGTTCTGTTCGAAATGTCAGTGAATGTTGTTAAATTGTATCGATTCACACAAAAGTGTATGGGTGATCACGAAATTTCACGTTTATAAACGTTCGGAAACGACATCACTCGGTTGTAAGGTGTGATCGCGATTCGCACATCGGAAAGCGATTCAGAACGAAATGTCAGTGAATCTGGTTAATTTGGGTCGATTCACACAAAAGTGTATCGGTGATCTCCAATTTTCACGTTTATGAACGTTCGGAAACGACATCAGTCGATTGTAAGGTATGATCTCGAATCGCACGTCGGAAAGCGATGCTGGTCGAAATGTCAGTGAATGTTGTTACATTCTATCGACTCACACAAAAGGGTATCGGTGATCGCCAATTTTCATGTTTATGAACGTTCGGAAACGACATCACTCGATTGTAATTTATGATCTCGATTCGCACATCGGAAAGCGATTCAGAACGAAATGTCAGTGAATCTTGTTAATTTCTATCGATTCACACAAAAGTGAATCGGTGATCACCAATTTTCATGTTTATGCACGTTCGGATACGACATAACTCGATTGTAAGTTATGATCTCGAATCGCACGTCGGAAAGCTGCTCTTTTCGAAATGTCAGTGAATGTTGTTAAATTGTATCGATTCACACAAAAGTGTATCGGTGATCTCCAATTTTCACGTTTATGATGGTTCGGAAACGACATCACTCGATTGTAAGTTATGATCTCGATTCTCACATTGGAAAGCGATTCAGAACGAAATGTCAGTGAATCTTGATAATTTCTATCGATTCACACAAAAGTGAATCGGTGATCACCAATTTTCATGTTTATGCACGTTCGGAAACGACATTACTCGATTGTAAGTTATGATCTCGAATCGCACGTCGGAAAGCTGCTCTTTTCGAAATGTCAGTGAATGTTGTTAAATTGTATCGATTCACACAAAAGTGTATCGGTGATCTCCAATTTTCACGTTTATGAACATTCGGAAACGACATCAGTCGATTTTAAGTTATGATCTCGAATCGCACGTCGGAAAGCTGCTCTTTTCGAAATGTCAGTGAATGTTGTTCAATTGTATCGATTCACACAAAAGTGTATCGGTGATCTCCAATTTTCACGTTCATGATGGCTCGGAAACGACTTCACTCGATTATCTCGAATCGCACGTCGGAAAGCGATGCTGGTCGAAATGTCAGTGAATCTTGTCGATTTGTTACGAATCTCGCAAAAGTCTGTAGGTGTTCACCGTTTTTCATGTTTATGAACGTTCGGAAACGACATCAGTCGATTGTAATTTATGATCTCGATTCGCACATCGGAAAGCGATTCAGAACGAAATGTCAGTGAATCTTGTTAATTTCTATCGATTCACACAAAAGTGAATCGGTGATCACCAATTTTCATGTTTATGCACGTTCGGATACGACATAACTCGATTGTAAGTTATGATCTCGAATCGCACATCGGAAAGCTGCTCTTTTCGAAATGTCAGTGAATGTTGTTAAATTGTATCGATTCACACAAAAGTGTATCGGTGATCTCCAATTTTCACGTATATGATGGTTCGGAAACGACATCACTCGATTGTAAGTTATGGTCTCGATTCGCACATTGGAAAGCGATTCAGAACGAAATGTCAGTGAATCTTGTTAATTTCTATCGATTCACACAAAAGTGAATCGGTGATCACCAATTTTCATGTTTATGCACGTTCGGAAACGCCATAACTCGATTGTAAGTTATGATCTCGAATCGCACATCGGAAAGGGATTCAGAACGAAATGTCAGTGAATCTTGTTAATTTCTATCAATTCACACAAAAGTGAATCGGTGATCACCAATTTTCATGTTTATGAACGTTCGGAAACGACATCAGTCGATTGTAAGTTATGATCTCGAATCGCACGTCGGAAAGCTGCTCTTTTCGAAATGTCAGTGAATGTTGTTAAATTGTATCGCTTCACACAAAAGTGTATCGGTGATCTCCAATTTTCACGTTTATGATGGTTCGGAAACGACATCACTCGATTGTAAGTTATGATCTCGAATCGCACGTCGGAAACCGATTCTGTTCGAATTGTAAGTGAATCTTGATAATTTGTAACGATTCTCACAAAAGTTTATTTGTGATCACCAATTTTCATATTTGTGAACGTTCAGAAACGACATCGTTCGATTGTCAGTTCCGGTCTCGAATCGCATTTCGGATTGCGATTCTGATAGAAATGTCGGAAAAAATTGTTGATTTGTAACGATTAACACAAAAGATTATCGCTGATTACCTATTTTCATGTTTATGAAAGATTGGAAACGTTCACCGATAAACGTCACATATCAACAATTTTACAGACATTTAGTATCGCAATCCGAAGGGCCATTTGAGATCTGAACTGACAATCGAGCGATGAAAACGTTTCCAAACGTTCATAAACATGAAGATTGGTGATCACCAATAAAATTTTTGTTCAATTCATGACAAATTAACAATATTCAATGACATTTCGATTCGAGATCATAAATTACAATCGAGTGATGTCATTTCCGAACGTTCATAAACATGAACATTGGTGATCACCGATACACTTTGGTGTGAATCGATAAAAATTAACAAGATTCACTGACATTTCGAACTGAACAGCTTTCCGACGTGCGATTCGAGATCATACCTTACAATCGAGTGATGTCGTTTCCGAACGTTCATAAACATGAAAATTGGTGATCACCGATACACTTTTGTATGAATCGATGGAAATTAACAAGATTCACTGACATTTCGTTCTGAATCGCTTTCCGATGTGCGAATCGAGATCATACTTACAATCGAGTGATGTCGTTTCCGAACGTTCATAAACATGAAGAACGGTGATCACCGATAGATTTTTGTGAGAATCGCATCAAATCAAGAAGATTCACTGACATTTCGAACAAAATCAGATTCCGACGTGCGATTCGAGATCATAACTTACAATCGAGTGATGTCGTTTCCGAACGTTCATAAACGTGAAAATTGGTGATCACCGATACACTTTTGTGTGAATCGATACAATTTAACAGCATTCACTGACATTTCGAAAAGAACAGCTTTCCAACGTGCGATCCGAGATCATAACTTACAATCGAGTGATGTCATTTCCGAACGTTCATAAACGTGAAAATTGGTGATCACCGATACACTTTTGTGTGAATCGATAAAATTTAACAACATTCACTGACATTACGAACAGAACAGCTTTCCGACGTGCTATTCGAGATCATACCTTACAATCGAATGATGTCGTTTCCGAACGTTCATGAACATGAAAATTGGTGATCACCGATACACTTTTGTGTGAATAGACACAAATTAACAAGATTTACTGACATTTCGTTCTGAATCGCTTTCCGATGTGCGAATCGAGATCATACCATACAATCGAGTGATGTCGTTTCCGAACCATCATAGACGTGAAAATTGGTGATCACCGTTAAACTTTTGTGTAAATCGATAAAAATTAACAAGATTCACTGACATTTCGAACTGAACAGCTTTCCGACATGCGATCCGAGATCATAACTTACAATCGAGTGATGTCGTTTCCGAACGTTCATAAACATGAAGAACGGTGATCACCGATAGATTTTTGTGAGAATCGCATCAAATCAAGAAGATTCACTGACATTTCGAACAAAATCAGATTCCGACGTGCCATTCGAGATCATACCTTACAATCGAGTGATGTCGTTTCCGAACGTTCATAAACATGAAAATTGGTGATCACCGATACACTTTTGTGTGAATCGACACAAATTAACAAGATTCACTGACATTTCGTTCTGAATCGCTTTCCGATGTGCGAATCGAGATCATACCTTACAATCGAGTGATGTCGTTTACGAACCATCATAAACGTGAAAATTGGTGATCACCGATAAACTTTTGTGTAAATCGATAAAAATTAACAAGATTCACTGACATTTCGAACTGAACAGCTTTCCGATATGCGATCCGAGATCATAACTTACAATCGAGTGATGTCGTTTCCGAACGTTCATAAACATGAAGAACGGTGATCACCGATAGATTTTTGTGAGAATCGCAACAAATCAAGAAGATTCACTGACATTTCGAACAAAATCAGATTCCGACGTGCGATGCGAGATCATAACTTACAATCGAGTGATGTAGTTTCCGAACGTTCATAAACATGAAAATTGGAGATCACCGATACACTTTTGTGTGAATCGATACAATTTAACAACATTCACTGACATTTCGACCAGCATCGATTTCCGACGAGCGATTCGAGATCATTACACGTCGGAAAGCGATTCAGAACGAAATGTCAGTGAACCTTGTTAATTTGTATCGATTCGCACAAAAGTGTATCGGTGATCACAAATTTTCATGTTTATGAACGTTCGGGAAGGACATCAATCGATTGTAAGTTATGATCTCGATTGGCACTGTGGCAAGCGATTCAGAACGAAATGTCAGTTAATCTTGCTACTTTGTATCGATTCACACAAAAGTTTATCGGTGAACACCAATTTTCATGTATATGAACGTTCGGAAACGACATCACTCGATTGTAAGTTATGATCTCGAATCGCAAGTCGAAAAGCTGTTCTGTTCGAAATGTCAGTGAATGTTGTTAAATTGTATCGATTCACACAAAAGTGTATGGGTGATCACGAAATTTCACGTTTATAAACGTTCGGAAACGACATCACTCGGTTGTAAGGTGTGATCGCGATTCGCACATCGGAAAGCGATTCAGAACGAAATGTCAGTGAATCTGGTTAATTTGGGTCGATTCACACAAAAGTGTATCGGTGATCTCCAATTTTCACGTTTATGAACGTTCGGAAACGACATCAGTCGATTGTAAGGTATGATCTCGAATCGCACGTCGGAAAGCGATGCTGGTCGAAATGTCAGTGAATGTTGTTACATTCTATCGACTCACACAAAAGGGTATCGGTGATCGCCAATTTTCATGTTTATGAACGTTCGGAAACGACATCACTCGATTGTAATTTATGATCTCGATTCGCACATCGGAAAGCGATTCAGAACGAAATGTCAGTGAATCTTGTTAATTTCTATCGATTCACACAAAAGTGAATCGGTGATCACCAATTTTCATGTTTATGCATGTTCGGATACGACATAACTCGATTGTAAGTTATGATCTCGAATCGCACGTCGGAAAGCTGCTCTTTTCGAAATGTCAGTGAATGTTGTTAAATTGTATCGATTCACACAAAAGTGTATCGGTGATCTCCAATTTTCACGTTTATGATGGTTCGGAAACGACATCACTCGATTGTAAGTTATGATCTCGATTCTCACATTGGAAAGCGATTCAGAACGAAATGTCAGTGAATCTTGATAATTTCTATCGATTCACACAAAAGTGAATCGGTGATCACCAATTTTCATGTTTATGCACGTTCGGAAACGACATTACTCGATTGTAAGTTATGATCTCGAATCGCACGTCGGAAAGCTGCTCTTTTCGAAATGTCAGTGAATGTTGTTAAATTGTATCGATTCACACAAAAGTGTATCGGTGATCTCCAATTTTCACGTTTATGAACATTCGGAAACGACATCAGTCGATTTTAAGTTATGATCTCGAATCGCACGTCGGAAAGCTGCTCTTTTCGAAATGTCAGTGAATGTTGTTCAATTGTATCGATTCACACAAAAGTGTATCGGTGATCTCCAATTTTCACGTTCATGATGGCTCGGAAACGACTTCACTCGATTATCTCGAATCGCACGTCGGAAAGCGATGCTGGTCGAAATGTCAGTGAATCTTGTCGATTTGTTACGAATCTCGCAAAAGTCTGTAGGTGTTCACCGTTTTTCATGTTTATGAACGTTCGGAAACGACATCAGTCGATTGTAATTTATGATCTCGATTCGCACATCGGAAAGCGATTCAGAACGAAATGTCAGTGAATCTTGTTAATTTCTATCGATTCACACAAAAGTGAATCGGTGATCACCAATTTTCATGTTTATGCACGTTCGGATACGACATAACTCGATTGTAAGTTATGATCTCGAATCGCACATCGGAAAGCTGCTCTTTTCGAAATGTCAGTGAATGTTGTTAAATTGTATCGATTCACACAAAAGTGTATCGGTGATCTCCAATTTTCACGTATATGATGGTTCGGAAACGACATCACTCGATTGTAAGTTATGGTCTCGATTCGCACATTGGAAAGCGATTCAGAACGAAATGTCAGTGAATCTTGTTAATTTCTATCGATTCACACAAAAGTGAATCGGTGATCACCAATTTTCATGTTTATGCACGTTCGGAAACGCCATAACTCGATTGTAAGTTATGATCTCGAATCGCACATCGGAAAGGGATTCAGAACGAAATGTCAGTGAATCTTGTTAATTTCTATCAATTCACACAAAAGTGAATCGGTGATCACCAATTTTCATGTTTATGAACGTTCGGAAACGACATCAGTCGATTGTAAGTTATGATCTCGAATCGCACGTCGGAAAGCTGCTCTTTTCGAAATGTCAGTGAATGTTGTTAAATTGTATCGCTTCACACAAAAGTGTATCGGTGATCTCCAATTTTCACGTTTATGATGGTTCGGAAACGACATCACTCGATTGTAAGTTATGATCTCGAATCGCACGTCGGAAACCGATTCTGTTCGAATTGTAAGTGAATCTTGATAATTTGTAACGATTCTCACAAAAGTTTATTTGTGATCACCAATTTTCATATTTGTGAACGTTCAGAAACGACATCGTTCGATTGTCAGTTCCGGTCTCGAATCGCATTTCGGATTGCGATTCTGATAGAAATGTCGGAAAAAATTGTTGATTTGTAACGATTAACACAAAAGATTATCGCTGATTACCTATTTTCATGTTTATGAAAGATTGGAAACGTTCACCGATAAACGTCACATATCAACAATTTTACAGACATTTAGTATCGCAATCCGAAGGGCCATTTGAGATCTGAACTGACAATCGAGCGATGAAAACGTTTCCAAACGTTCATAAACATGAAGATTGGTGATCACCAATAAAATTTTTGTTCAATTCATGACAAATTAACAATATTCAATGACATTTCGATTCGAGATCATAAATTACAATCGAGTGATGTCATTTCCGAACGTTCATAAACATGAACATTGGTGATCACCGATACACTTTGGTGTGAATCGATAAAAATTAACAAGATTCACTGACATTTCGAACTGAACAGCTTTCCGACGTGCGATTCGAGATCATACCTTACAATCGAGTGATGTCGTTTCCGAACGTTCATAAACATGAAAATTGGTGATCACCGATACACTTTTGTATGAATCGATGGAAATTAACAAGATTCACTGACATTTCGTTCTGAATCGCTTTCCGATGTGCGAATCGAGATCATACTTACAATCGAGTGATGTCGTTTCCGAACGTTCATAAACATGAAGAACGGTGATCACCGATAGATTTTTGTGAGAATCGCATCAAATCAAGAAGATTCACTGACATTTCGAACAAAATCAGATTCCGACGTGCGATTCGAGATCATAACTTACAATCGAGTGATGTCGTTTCCGAACGTTCATAAACGTGAAAATTGGTGATCACCGATACACTTTTGTGTGAATCGATACAATTTAACAGCATTCACTGACATTTCGAAAAGAACAGCTTTCCAACGTGCGATCCGAGATCATAACTTACAATCGAGTGATGTCATTTCCGAACGTTCATAAACGTGAAAATTGGTGATCACCGATACACTTTTGTGTGAATCGATAAAATTTAACAACATTCACTGACATTACGAACAGAACAGCTTTCCGACGTGCTATTCGAGATCATACCTTACAATCGAATGATGTCGTTTCCGAACGTTCATGAACATGAAAATTGGTGATCACCGATACACTTTTGTGTGAATAGACACAAATTAACAAGATTTACTGACATTTCGTTCTGAATCGCTTTCCGATGTGCGAATCGAGATCATACCATACAATCGAGTGATGTCGTTTCCGAACCATCATAGACGTGAAAATTGGTGATCACCGTTAAACTTTTGTGTAAATCGATAAAAATTAACAAGATTCACTGACATTTCGAACTGAACAGCTTTCCGACATGCGATCCGAGATCATAACTTACAATCGAGTGATGTCGTTTCCGAACGTTCATAAACATGAAGAACGGTGATCACCGATAGATTTTTGTGAGAATCGCATCAAATCAAGAAGATTCACTGACATTTCGAACAAAATCAGATTCCGACGTGCCATTCGAGATCATACCTTACAATCGAGTGATGTCGTTTCCGAACGTTCATAAACATGAAAATTGGTGATCACCGATACACTTTTGTGTGAATCGACACAAATTAACAAGATTCACTGACATTTCGTTCTGAATCGCTTTCCGATGTGCGAATCGAGATCATACCTTACAATCGAGTGATGTCGTTTACGAACCATCATAAACGTGAAAATTGGTGATCACCGATAAACTTTTGTGTAAATCGATAAAAATTAACAAGATTCACTGACATTTCGAACTGAACAGCTTTCCGATATGCGATCCGAGATCATAACTTACAATCGAGTGATGTCGTTTCCGAACGTTCATAAACATGAAGAACGGTGATCACCGATAGATTTTTGTGAGAATCGCAACAAATCAAGAAGATTCACTGACATTTCGAACAAAATCAGATTCCGACGTGCGATGCGAGATCATAACTTACAATCGAGTGATGTAGTTTCCGAACGTTCATAAACATGAAAATTGGAGATCACCGATACACTTTTGTGTGAATCGATACAATTTAACAACATTCACTGACATTTCGACCAGCATCGATTTCCGACGAGCGATTCGAGATCATTACACGTCGGAAAGCGATTCAGAACGAAATGTCAGTGAACCTTGTTAATTTGTATCGATTCGCACAAAAGTGTATCGGTGATCACAAATTTTCATGTTTATGAACGTTCGGGAAGGACATCAATCGATTGTAAGTTATGATCTCGATTGGCACTGTGGCAAGCGATTCAGAACGAAATGTCAGTTAATCTTGCTACTTTGTATCGATTCACACAAAAGTTTATCGGTGAACACCAATTTTCATGTATATGAACGTTCGGAAACGACATCACTCGATTGTAAGTTATGATCTCGAATCGCAAGTCGAAAAGCTGTTCTGTTCGAAATGTCAGTGAATGTTGTTAAATTGTATCGATTCACACAAAAGTGTATGGGTGATCACGAAATTTCACGTTTATAAACGTTCGGAAACGACATCACTCGGTTGTAAGGTGTGATCGCGATTCGCACATCGGAAAGCGATTCAGAACGAAATGTCAGTGAATCTGGTTAATTTGGGTCGATTCACACAAAAGTGTATCGGTGATCTCCAATTTTCACGTTTATGAACGTTCGGAAACGACATCAGTCGATTGTAAGGTATGATCTCGAATCGCACGTCGGAAAGCGATGCTGGTCGAAATGTCAGTGAATGTTGTTACATTCTATCGACTCACACAAAAGGGTATCGGTGATCGCCAATTTTCATGTTTATGAACGTTCGGAAACGACATCACTCGATTGTAATTTATGATCTCGATTCGCACATCGGAAAGCGATTCAGAACGAAATGTCAGTGAATCTTGTTAATTTCTATCGATTCACACAAAAGTGAATCGGTGATCACCAATTTTCATGTTTATGCACGTTCGGATACGACATAACTCGATTGTAAGTTATGATCTCGAATCGCACGTCGGAAAGCTGCTCTTTTCGAAATGTCAGTGAATGTTGTTAAATTGTATCGATTCACACAAAAGTGTATCGGTGATCTCCAATTTTCACGTTTATGATGGTTCGGAAACGACATCACTCGATTGTAAGTTATGATCTCGATTCTCACATTGGAAAGCGATTCAGAACGAAATGTCAGTGAATCTTGATAATTTCTATCGATTCACACAAAAGTGAATCGGTGATCACCAATTTTCATGTTTATGCACGTTCGGAAACGACATTACTCGATTGTAAGTTATGATCTCGAATCGCACGTCGGAAAGCTGCTCTTTTCGAAATGTCAGTGAATGTTGTTAAATTGTATCGATTCACACAAAAGTGTATCGGTGATCTCCAATTTTCACGTTTATGAACATTCGGAAACGACATCAGTCGATTGTAAGTTATGATCTCGAATCGCACGTCGGAAAGCTGCTCTTTTCGAAATGTCAGTGAATGTTGTTCAATTGTATCGATTCACACAAAAGTGTATCGGTGATCTCCAATTTTCACGTTCATGATGGCTCGGAAACGACTTCACTCGATTATCTCGAATCGCACGTCGGAAAGCGATGCTGGTCGAAATGTCAGTGAATCTTGTCGATTTGTTACGAATCTCGCAAAAGTCTGTAGGTGTTCACCGTTTTTCATGTTTATGAACGTTCGGAAACGACATCAGTCGATTGTAATTTATGATCTCGATTCGCACATCGGAAAGCGATTCAGAACGAAATGTCAGTGAATCTTGTTAATTTCTATCGATTCACACAAAAGTGAATCGGTGATCACCAATTTTCATGTTTATGCACGTTCGGATACGACATAACTCGATTGTAAGTTATGATCTCGAATCGCACATCGGAAAGCTGCTCTTTTCGAAATGTCAGTGAATGTTGTTAAATTGTATCGATTCACACAAAAGTGTATCGGTGATCTCCAATTTTCACGTATATGATGGTTCGGAAACGACATCACTCGATTGTAAGTTATGGTCTCGATTCGCACATTGGAAAGCGATTCAGAACGAAATGTCAGTGAATCTTGTTAATTTCTATCGATTCACACAAAAGTGAATCGGTGATCACCAATTTTCATGTTTATGCACGTTCGGAAACGCCATAACTCGATTGTAAGTTATGATCTCGAATCGCACATCGGAAAGGGATTCAGAACGAAATGTCAGTGAATCTTGTTAATTTCTATCAATTCACACAAAAGTGAATCGGTGATCACCAATTTTCATGTTTATGAACGTTCGGAAACGTCATCAGTCGATTGTAAGTTATGATCTCGAATCGCACGTCGGAAAGCTGCTCTTTTCGAAATGTCAGTGAATGTTGTTAAATTGTATCGCTTCACACAAAAGTGTATCGGTGATCTCCAATTTTCACGTTTATGATGGTTCGGAAACGACATCACTCGATTGTAAGTTATGATCTCGAATCGCACGTCGGAAACCGATTCTGTTCGAATTGTAAGTGAATCTTGATAATTTGTAACGATTCTCACAAAAGTTTATTTGTGATCACCAATTTTCATATTTGTGAACGTTCAGAAACGACATCGTTCGATTGTCAGTTCCGGTCTCGAATCGCATTTCGGATTGCGATTCTGATAGAAATGTCGGAAAAAATTGTTGATTTGTAACGATTAACACAAAAGATTATCGCTGATTACCTATTTTCATGTTTATGAAAGATTGGAAACGTTCACCGATAAACGTCACATATCAACAATTTTACAGACATTTAGTATCGCAATCCGAAGGGCCATTTGAGATCTGAACTGACAATCGAGCGATGAAAACGTTTCCAAACGTTCATAAACATGAAGATTGGTGATCACCAATAAAATTTTTGTTCAATTCATGACAAATTAACAATATTCAATGACATTTCGATTCGAGATCATAAATTACAATCGAGTGATGTCATTTCCGAACGTTCATAAACATGAACATTGGTGATCACCGATACACTTTGGTGTGAATCGATAAAAATTAACAAGATTCACTGACATTTCGAACTGAACAGCTTTCCGACGTGCGATTCGAGATCATACCTTACAATCGAGTGATGTCGTTTCCGAACGTTCATAAACATGAAAATTGGTGATCACCGATACACTTTTGTATGAATCGATGGAAATTAACAAGATTCACTGACATTTCGTTCTGAATCGCTTTCCGATGTGCGAATCGAGATCATACTTACAATCGAGTGATGTCGTTTCCGAACGTTCATAAACATGAAGAACGGTGATCACCGATAGATTTTTGTGAGAATCGCATCAAATCAAGAAGATTCACTGACATTTCGAACAAAATCAGATTCCGACGTGCGATTCGAGATCATAACTTACAATCGAGTGATGTCGTTTCCGAACGTTCATAAACGTGAAAATTGGTGATCACCGATACACTTTTGTGTGAATCGATACAATTTAACAGCATTCACTGACATTTCGAACAGAACAGCTTTCCAACGTGCGATCCGAGATCATAACTTACAATCGAGTGATGTCATTTCCGAACGTTCATAAACGTGAAAATTGGTGATCACCGATACACTTTTGTGTGAATCGATAAAATTTAACAACATTCACTGACATTACGAACAGAACAGCTTTCCGACGTGCTATTCGAGATCATACCTTACAATCGAATGATGTCGTTTCCGAACGTTCATGAACATGAAAATTGGTGATCACCGATACACTTTTGTGTGAATAGACACAAATTAACAAGATTTACTGACATTTCGTTCTGAATCGCTTTCCGATGTGCGAATCGAGATCATACCATACAATCGAGTGATGTCGTTTCCGAACCATCATAGACGTGAAAATTGGTGATCACCGTTAAACTTTTGTGTAAATCGATAAAAATTAACAAGATTCACTGACATTTCGAACTGAACAGCTTTCCGACATGCGATCCGAGATCATAACTTACAATCGAGTGATGTCGTTTCCGAACGTTCATAAACATGAAGAACGGTGATCACCGATAGATTTTTGTGAGAATCGCATCAAATCAAGAAGATTCACTGACATTTCGAACAAAATCAGATTCCGACGTGCCATTCGAGATCATACCTTACAATCGAGTGATGTCGTTTCCGAACGTTCATAAACATGAAAATTGGTGATCACCGATACACTTTTGTGTGAATCGACACAAATTAACCAGATTCACTGACATTTCGTTCTGAATCGCTTTCCGATGTGCGAATCGAGATCATACCTTACAATCGAGTGATGTCGTTTACGAACCATCATAAACGTGAAAATTGGTGACCACCGATAAACTTTTGTGTAAATCGATAAAAATTAACAACATTCACTGACATTTCGAAAAGAGCAGCTTTCCGACGTGCGATTCGAGATCATAACTAACAATCGAGTTATGTCGTATCCGAACGTGCATAAACATGAAAATTGGTGATCACCGATTCACTTTTGTGTGAATCGATAGAAATTAACAAGATTCACTGACATTTCGGTCTGAATCGCTTTCCGATGTGCGAATCGAGATCATAAATTACAATCGAGTGATGTCGTTTCCGAACGTTCATAAACATGAAAATTCGTGATCATCGATACACTTTTGTGTGAATCGACACAAATTAACAAGATTCACTGACATTTCGTTCTGAATCGCTTTCCGATGTGCGAATCGAGATCATACCTTACAATCGAGTGATGTCGTTTACGAACCATAATAAACGTGAAAATTGGTGATCACCGATAAACTTTTGTGTAAATCGATAAAAATTAACAAGATTCACTGACATTTCGAACTGAACAGCTTTCCGACATGCGATCCGAGATCATAACTTACAATCGAGTGATGTCGTTTCCGAACGTTCATAAACATGAAGAACGGTGATCACCGATAGATTTTTGTGAGAATCGCATCAAATCAAGAAGATTCACTGACATTTCGAACAAAATCAGATTCCGACGTGCCATTCGAGATCATACCTTACAATCGAATGATGTCGTTTCCGAACGTTCATGAACATGAAAATTGGTGATCACCGATACACTTTTGTGTGAATCGACACAAATTAACAAGATTCACTGACATTTCGTTCTAAATCGCTTTCCGATGTGCGAATCGAGATCATACCTTACAATCGAGTGATGTCGTTTACGAACCATCATAAACGTGAAAATTGGTGATCACCGATAAACTTTTGTGTAAATCGATAAAAATTAACAAGATTCACTGACATTTCGAACTGAACAGCTTTCCGATATGCGATCCGAGATCATAACTTACAATCGAGTGATGTCGTTTCCGAACGTTCATAAACATGAAGAACGGTGATCACCGATAGATTTTTGTGAGAATCGCAACAAATCAAGAAGATTCACTGACATTTCGAACAAAATCAGATTCCGACGTGCGATGCGAGATCATAACTTACAATCGAGTGATGTAGTTTCCGAACGTTCATAAACGAGAAAATTGGAGATCACCGATACACTTTTGTGTGAATCGATACAATTTAACAACATTCACTGACATTTCGACCAGCATCGATTTCCGACGAGCGATTCGAGATCATTACACGTCGGAAAGCGATTCAGAACGAAATGTCAGTGAACCTTGTTAATTTGTATCGATTCGCACAAAAGTGTATCGGTGATCACAAATTTTCATGTTTATGAACGTTCGGGAAGGACATCAATCGATTGTAAGTTATGATCTCGATTGGCACTGTGGCAAGCGATTCAGAACGAAATGTCAGTTAATCTTGCTACTTTGTATCGATTCACACAAAAGTTTATCGGTGAACACCAATTTTCATGTATATGAACGTTCGGAAACGACATCACTCGATTGTAAGTTATGATCTCGAATCGCAAGTCGAAAAGCTGTTCTGTTCGAAATGTCAGTGAATGTTGTTAAATTGTATCGATTCACACAAAAGTGTATGGGTGATCACGAAATTTCACGTTTATAAACGTTCGGAAACGACATCACTCGGTTGTAAGGTGTGATCGCGATTCGCACATCGGAAAGCGATTCAGAACGAAATGTCAGTGAATCTGGTTAATTTGGGTCGATTCACACAAAAGTGTATCGGTGATCTCCAATTTTCACGTTTATGAACGTTCGGAAACGACATCAGTCGATTGTAAGGTATGATCTCGAATCGCACGTCGGAAAGCGATGCTGGTCGAAATGTCAGTGAATGTTGTTACATTCTATCGACTCACACAAAAGGGTATCGGTGATCGCCAATTTTCATGTTTATGAACGTTCGGAAACGACATCACTCGATTGTAATTTATGATCTCGATTCGCACATCGGAAAGCGATTCAGAACGAAATGTCAGTGAATCTTGTTAATTTCTATCGATTCACACAAAAGTGAATCGGTGATCACCAATTTTCATGTTTATGCACGTTCGGATACGACATAACTCGATTGTAAGTTATGATCTCGAATCGCACGTCGGAAAGCTGCTCTTTTCGAAATGTCAGTGAATGTTGTTAAATTGTATCGCTTCACACAAAAGTGTATCGGTGATCTCCAATTTTCACGTTTATGATGGTTCGGAAACGACATCACTCGATTGTAAGTTATGATCTCGATTCGCACATTGGAAAGCGATTCAGAACGAAATGTCAGTGAATCTTGATAATTTCTATCGATTCACACAAAAGTGAATCGGTGATCACCAATTTTCATGTTTATGCACGTTCGGAAACGCCATAACTCGATTGTAAGTTATGATCTCGAATCGCACGTCGGAAAGCTGCTCTTTTCGAAATGTCAGTGAATGTTGTTAAATTGTATCGATTCACACAAAAGTGTATCGGTGATCTCCAATTTTCACGTTTATGAACGTTCGGAAACGACATCAGTCGATTGTAAGTTATGATCTCGAATCGCACGTCGGAAAGCTGCTCTTTTCGAAATGTCAGTGAATGTTGTTAAATTGTATCGATTCACACAAAAGTGTATCGGTGATCTCCAATTTTCACGTTCATGATGGCTCGGAAACGACATCACTCGATTATCTCGAATCGCACGTCGGAAAGCGATGCTGGTCGAAATGTCAGTGAATCTTGTCGATTTGTTACGAATCTCGCAAAAGTCTGTAGGTGTTCACCGTTTTTCATGTTTATGAACGTTCGGAAACGACATCAGTCGATTGTAATTTATGATCTCGATTCGCACATCGGAAAGCGATTCAGAACGAAATGTCAGTGAATCTTGTTAATTTCTATCGATTCACACAAAAGTGAATCGGTGATCACGAATTTTCATGTTTATGCACGTTCGGAAACGCCATAACTCGATTGTAAGTTATGATCTCGAATCGCACGTCGGAAAGCTGCTCTTTTCGAAATGTCAGTGAATGTTGTTAAATTGTATCGATTCACACAAAAGTGTATCGGTGATCTCCAATTTGCACGTTTATGATGGTTCGGAAACTACATCACGCGATTGTAAGTTCTGATCTCGATTCGCACATCGGAAAGCGATTCAGAACGAAATGTCAGTGAATCTTGTTAATTTGTGTCGATTCACACAAAAGTGTATCGGTGATCACCGTTCTTCATGTTTATGAACGTTCGGAAACGACATCATTCGATTGTAAGGTATGATCTTGATTCGCACATCGGAAAGCGATTCAGAACGAAAAGTCAGTGAATCTTGTTAATTTCTATCAATTCACACAAAAGTGAATCTGTGATCACCAATTTTCATGTTTATGCACGTTCGGAAACGACATAACTCGATTGTAAGTTATGATCTCGAATCGCCCGTCGGAAACCGATTCTGTTCGAATTGTAAGTGAATCTTGATAATTTGTAACGATTCTCACAAAAGTTTATTTGTGATCACCAATTTTCATATTTGTGAACGTTCAAAAACGACATCGTTCGATTGTCAGTTCCGGTCTCGAATCGCATTTCGGATTGCGATTCTGATAGAAATGTCGGAAAAAATTGTTGATTTGTAACGATTAACACAAAAGATTATCGCTGATTACCTATTTTCATGTTTATGAAAGATTGGAAACGTTCACCGATAAACGTCACATATCAACAATTTTACAGACATTTAGTATCGCAATCCGAAGGGCCATTTGAGATCTGAACTGACAATCGAGCGATGAAAACGTTTCCGAACGTTCATAAACATGAAGATTGGTGATCACCAATAAAATTTTTGTTCAATTCATGACAAATTAACAATATTCAATGACATTTCGATTCGAGATCATAAATTACAATCGAGTGATGTCATTTCCGAACGTTCATAAACATGAACATTGGTGATCACCGATACACTTTGGTGTGAATCGATAAAAATTAACAAGATTCACTGACATTTCGTTCTGAATCGCTTTCCGATGTGCGAATCGAGATCATACTTACAATCGAGTGATGTCGTTTCCGAACGTTCATAAAAATGAAGAACGGTGATCACCGATAGATTTTTGTGAGAATCGCATCAAATCAAGAAGATTCACTGACATTTCGAACAAAATCAGATTCCGACGTGCGATTCGAGATCATAACTTACAATCGAGTGATGTCGTTTCCGAACGTTCATAAACGTGAAAATTGGTGATCACCGATACACTTTTGTGTGAATCGATACAATTTAACAGCATTCACTGACATTTCGAACAGAACAGCTTTCCAACGTGCGATCCGAGATCATAACTTACAATCGAGTGATGTCATTTCCGAACGTTCATAAACGTGAAAATTGGTGATCACCGATACACTTTTGTGTGAATCGATAAAATTTAACAACATTCACTGACATTACGAACAGAACAGCTTTCCGACGTGCTATTCGAGATCATACCTTACAATCGAATGATGTCGTTTCCGAACGTTCATGAACATGAAAATTGGTGATCACCGATACACTTTTGTGTGAATAGACACAAATTAACAAGATTTACTGACATTTCGTTCTGAATCGCTTTCCGATGTGCGAATCGAATCATACCTTACAATCGAGTGATGTCGCTTCCGAACCATCATAGACGTGAAAATTGGTGATCACCGTTAAACTTTTGTGTAAATCGATAAAAATTAACAAGATTCACTGACATTTCGAACTGAACAGCTTTCCGACATGCGATCCGAGATCATAACTTACAATCGAGTGATGTCGTTTCCGAACGTTCATAAACATGAAGAACGGTGATCACCGATAGATTTTTGTGAGAATCGCATCAAATCAAGAAGATTCACTGACATTTCGAACAAAATCAGATTCCGACGTGCGATTCGAGATCATAACTTACAATCGAGTGATGTCGTTTCCGAACGTTCATAAACGTGAAAATTGGTGATCACCGATACACTTTTGTGTGAATCGATACAATTTAACAGCATTCACTGACATTTCGAACACAACAGCTTTCCAACGTGCGATCCGAGATCATAACTTACAATCGAGTGATGTCATTTCCGAACGTTCATAAACGTGAAAATTGGTGATCACCGATACACTTTTGTGTGAATCGATAAAATTTAACAACATTCACTGACATTACGAACAGAACAGCTTTCCGACGTGCTATTCGAGATCATACCTTACAATCGAATGATGTCGTTTCCGAACGTTCATGAACATGAAAATTGGTGATCACCGATACACTTTTGTGTGAATAGACACAAATTAACAAGATTTACTGCCATTTCGTTCTGACTCGCTTTCCGATGTGCGAATCGAATCATACCTTACAATCGAGTGATGTCGTTTCCGAACCATCATAGACGTGAAAATTGGTGATCACCGTTAAACTTTTGTGTAAATCGATAAAAATTAACAAGATTCACTGACATTTCGAACTGAACAGCTTTCCGACATGCGATCCGAGATCATAACTTACAATCGAGTGATGTCGTTTCCGAACGTTCATAAACATGAAGAACGGTGATCACCGATAGATTTTTGTGAGAATCGCATCAAATCAAGAAGATTCACTGACATTTCGAACAAAATCAGATTCCGACGTGCCATTCGAGATCATACCTTACAATCGAATGATGTCGTTTCCGTACGTTCATGAACATGAAAATTGGTGATCACCGATACACTTTTGTGTGAATCGACACAAATTAACAAGATTCACTGACATTTCGTTCTAAATCGCTTTCCGATGTGCGAATCGAGATCATACCTTACAATCGAGTGATGTCGTTTACGAACCATCATAAACGTGAAAATTGGTGATCACCGATAAACTTTTGTGTAAATCGATAAAAATTAACAAGATTCACTGACATTTCGAAAAGAGCAGCTTTCCGACGTGCGATTCGAGATCATAACTAACAATCGAGTTATGTCGTATCCGAACGTGCATAAACATGAAAATTGGTGATCACCGATTCACTTTTGTGTGAATCGATAGAAATTAACAAGATTCACTGACATTTCGGTCTGAATCGCTTTCCGATGTGCGAATCGAGATCATAAATTACAATCGAGTGATGTCGTTTCCGAACGTTCATAAACATGAAAATTCGTGATCATCGATACACTTTTGTGTGAATCGACACAAATTAACAAGATTCACTGACATTTCGTTCTGAATCGCTTTCCGATGTGCGAATCGAGATCATACCTTACAATCGAGTGATGTCGTTTACGAACCATAATAAACGTGAAAATTGGTGATCACCGATAAACTTTTGTGTAAATCGATAAAAATTAACAAGATTCACTGACATTTCGAACTGAACAGCTTTCCGACATGCGATCCGAGATCATAACTTACAATCGAGTGATGTCGTTTCCGAACGTTCATAAACATGAAGAACGGTGATCACCGATAGATTTTTGTGAGAATCGCATCAAATCAAGAAGATTCACTGACATTTCGAACAAAATCAGATTCCGACGTGCCATTCGAGATCATACCTTACAATCGAATGATGTCGTTTCCGAACGTTCATGAACATGAAAATTGGTGATCACCGATACACTTTTGTGTGAATCGACACAAATTAACAAGATTCACTGACATTTCGTTCTGAATCGCTTTCCGATGTGCGAATCGAGATCATACCTTACAATCGAATGATGTCGTTTCCGAACGTTCATAAACATGAAGAACGGTGATCACCGATACACTTTTGTGTGAATCGACACAAATTAACAAGATTCACTGACATTTCGTTCTGAATCGCTTTCCGATGTGCGAATCGAGATCATACCTTACAATCGAGTGATGTCGTTTACGAACCATCATAAACGTGAAAATTGGTGATCACCGATAAACTTTTGTGTAAATCGATATAAATTAACAAGATTCACTGACATTTCGAACTGAACAGCTTTCCGACGTGCGAATCGAGATCATACCTTACAAGCGAGTGATGTCGTTTCCGAACGTTCATATACATGAAAATTGGTGTTCACCGATACACTTTTGTATGAATCGATGGAAATTAACAAGATTCACTGACATTTCGTTCTGAATCGCTTTCCGATGTGCGAATCGAGATCATACCTTACAATCGAGTGATGTCGTTTCCGAACGTTCATAAACATGAAAATTGGTGATCACCGATACACTTTTGTGTGAATCGACACAAATTAACAAGATTCACTGACATTTCGTTCTGAATCGCTTTCCGATGTGCGAATCGAGATCATACCTTACAATCGAGTGATGTCGTTTCCGAACCATCATAGACGTGAAAATTGGTGATCACCGTTAAACTTTTGTGTAAATCGATAAAAATTAACAAGATTCACTGACATTTCGAACTGAACAGCTTTCCGACATGCGATCCGAGATCATAACTTACAATCGAGTGATGTCGTTTCCGAACGTTCATAAACATGAAGAACGGTGATCACCGATAGATTTTTGTGAGAATCTCAACAAATCAAGAAGATTCACTGACATTTCGAACAAAATCAGATTCCGACGTGCGATGCGAGATCATAACTTACAATCGAGTGATGTAGTTTCCGAACGTTCATAAACGTGAAAATTGGAGATCACCGATACACTTTTGTGTGAATCGATACAATTTAACAACATTCACTGACATTTCGACCAGCATCGATTTCCGACGAGCGATTCGAGACCATTACACGTCGGAAAGCGATTCAGAACGAAATGTCAGTGAACCTTGTTAATTTGTATCGATTCGCACAAAAGTGTATCGGTGATCACAAATTTTCATGTTTATGAACGTTCGGGAAGGACATCAATCGATTGTAAGTTATGATCTCGATTGGCACTGTGGCAAGCGATTCAGAACGAAATGTCAGTTAATCTTGCTACTTTGTATCGATTCACACAAAAGTTTATCGGTGAACACCAATTTTCATGTATATGAACGTTCGGAAACGACATCACTCGATTGTAAGTTATGATCTCGAATCGCAAGTCGAAAAGCTGTTCTGTTCGAAATGTCAGTGAATGTTGTTAAATTGTATCGATTCACACAAAAGTGTATGGGTGATCACGAAATTTCACGTTTATAAACGTTCGGAAACGACATCACTCGGTTGTAAGGTGTGATCGCGATTCGCACATCGGAAAGCGATTCAGAACGAAATGTCAGTGAATCTGGTTAATTTGGGTCGATTCACACAAAAGTGTATCGGTGATCTCCAATTTTCACGTTTATGAACGTTCGGAAACGACATCAGTCGATTGTAAGGTATGATCTCGAATCGCACGTCGGAAAGCGATGCTGGTCGAAATGTCAGTGAATGTTGTTACATTCTATCGACTCACACAAAAGGGTATCGGTGATCGCCAATTTTCATGTTTATGAACGTTCGGAAACGACATCACTCGATTGTAATTTATGATCTCGATTCGCACATCGGAAAGCGATTCAGAACGAAATGTCAGTGAATCTTGTTAATTTCTATCGATTCACACAAAAGTGAATCGGTGATCACCAATTTTCATGTTTATGCACGTTCGGAAACGCCATAACTCGATTGTAAGTTATGATCTCGAATCGCACATCGGAAAGGGATTCAGAACGAAATGTCAGTGAATCTTGTTAATTTCTATCAATTCACACAAAAGTGAATCGGTGATCACCAATTTTCATGTTTATGCACGTTCGGAAACGACATCAGTCGATTGTAAGTTATGATCTCGAATCGCACGTCGGAAAGCTGCTCTTTTCGAAATGTCAGTGAATGTTGTTCAATTGTATCGATTCACACAAAAGTGTATCGGTGATCTCCAATTTTCACGTTCATGATGGCTCGGAAACGACATCACTCGATTATCTCGAATCGCACGTCGGAAAGCGATGCTGGTCGAAATGTCAGTGAATCTTGTCGATTTGTTACGAATCTCGCAAAAGTCTGTAGGTGTTCACCGTTTTTCATGTTTATGAACGTTCGGGAACGACATCAGTCGATTGTAATTTATGATCTCGATTCGCACATCGGAAAGCGATTCAGAACGAAATGTCAGTGAATCTTGTTAATTTCTATCGATTCACACAAAAGTGAATCGGTGATCACCAATTTTCATGTTTATGCACGTTCGGATACGACATAACTCGATTGTAAGTTATGATCTCGAATCGCACATCGGAAAGCTGCTCTTTTCGAAATGTCAGTGAATGTTGTTAAATTGTATCGATTCACACAAAAGTGTATCGGTGATCTCCAATTTTCACGTATATGATGGTTCGGAAACGACATCACTCGATTGTAAGTTATGGTCTCGATTCGCACATTGGAAAGCGATTCAGAACGAAATGTCAGTGAATCTTGTTAATTTCTATCGATTCACACAAAAGTGAATCGGTGATCACCAATTTTCATGTTTATGCACGTTCGGAAACGCCATAACTCGATTGTAAGTTATGATCTCGAATCGCACATCGGAAAGGGATTCAGAACGAAATGTCAGTGAATCTTGTTAATTTCTATCAATTCACACAAAAGTGAATCGGTGATCACCAATTTTCATGTTTATGCACGTTCGGAAACGACATCAGTCGATTGTAAGTTATGATCTCGAATCGCACGTCGGAAAGCTGCTCTTTTCGAAATGTCAGTGAATGTTGTTAAATTGTATCGCTTCACACAAAAGTGTATCGGTGATCTCCAATTTTCACGTTTATGATGGTTCGGAAACGACATCACTCGATTGTAAGTTATGATCTCGATTCGCACATTGGAAAGCGATTCAGAACGAAATGTCAGTGAATCTTGATAATTTCTATCGATTCACACAAAAGTGAATCGGTGATCACCAATTTTCATGTTTATGCACGTTCGGAAACGCCATAACTCGATTGTAAGTTATGATCTCGAATCGCACGTCGGAAAGCTGCTCTTTTCGAAATGTCAGTGAATGTTGTTAAATTGTATCGATTCACACAAAAGTGTATCGGTGATCTCCAATTTTCACGTTTATGAACGTTCGGAAACGACATCAGTCGATTGTAAGTTATGATCTCGAATCGCACGTCGGAAAGCTGCTCTTTTCGAAATGTCAGTGAATGTTGTTAAATTGTATCGATTCACACAAAAGTGTATCGGTGATCTCCAATTTTCACGTTCATGATGGCTCGGAAACGACATCACTCGATTATCTCGAATCGCACGTCGGAAAGCGATGCTGGTCGAAATGTCAGTGAATCTTGTCGATTTGTTACGAATCTCGCAAAAGTCTGTAGGTGTTCACCGTTTTTCATGTTTATGAACGTTCGGAAACGACATCAGTCGATTGTAATTTATGATCTCGATTCGCACATCGGAAAGCGATTCAGAACGAAATGTCAGTGAATCTTGTTAATTTCTATCAATTCACACAAAAGTGAATCTGTGATCACCAATTTTCATGTTTATGCACGTTCGGAAACGACATAACTCGATTGTAAGTTATGATCTCGAATCGCCCGTCGGAAACCGATTCTGTTCGAATTGTAAGTGAATCTTGATAATTTGTAACGATTCTCACAAAAGTTTATTTGTGATCACCAATTTTCATATTTGTGAACGTTCAAAAACGACATCGTTCGATTGTCAGTTCCGGTCTCGAATCGCATTTCGGATTGCGATTCTGATAGAAATGTCGGAAAAAATTGTTGATTTGTAACGATTAACACAAAAGATTATCGCTGATTACCTATTTTCATGTTTATGAAAGATTGGAAACGTTCACCGATAAACGTCACATATCATCACTGACATTTCGAACAAAATCAGATTCCGACGTGCGATTCGAGATCATAACTTACAATCGAGTGATGTCGTTTCCGAACGTTCATAAACGTGAAAATTGGTGATCACCGATACACTTTTGTGTGAATCGATACAATTTAACAGCATTCACTGACATTTCGTTCTGAATCGCTTTCCGATGTGCGAATCGAGATCATACTTACAATCGAGTGATGTCGTTTCCGAACGTTCATAAACATGAAGAACGGTGATCACCGATAGATTTTTGTGAGAATCGCATCAAATCAAGAAGATTCACTGACATTTCGAACAAAATCAGATTCCGACGTGCGATTCGAGATCATAACTTACAATCGAGTGATGTCGTTTCCGAACGTTCATGAACATGAAAATTGGTGATCACCGATACACTTTTGTGTGAATAGACACAAATTAACAAGATTTACTGACATTTCGTTCTGAATCGCTTTCCGATGTGCGAATCGAATCATACCTTACAATCGAGTGATGTCGTTTCCGAACCATCATAGACGTGAAAATTGGTGATCACCGTTAAACTTTTGTGTAAATCGATAAAAATTAACAAGATTCACTGACATTTCGAACTGAACAGCTTTCCGACATGCGATCCGAGATCATAACTTACAATCGAGTGATGTCGTTTCCGAACGTTCATAAACATGAAGAACGGTGATCACCGATAGATTTTTGTGAGAATCGCATCAAATCAAGAAGATTCACTGACATTTCGAACAAAATCAGATTCCGACGTGCGATTCGAGATCATAACTTACAATCGAGTGATGTCATTTCCGAACGTTCATAAACGTGAAAATTGGTGATCACCGATACACTTTTGTGTGAATCGATAAAATTTAACAACATTCACTGACATTACGAACAGAACAGCTTTCCGACGTGCTATTCGAGATCATACCTTACAATCGAATGATGTCGTTTCCGAACGTTCATGAACATGAAAATTGGTGATCACCGATACACTTTTGTGTGAATAGACACAAATTAACAAGATTTACTGCCATTTCGTTCTGAATCGCTTTCCGATGTGCGAATCGAATCATACCTTACAATCGAGTGATGTCGTTTCCGAACCATCATAGACGTGAAAATTGGTGATCACCGTTAAACTTTTGTGTAAATCGATAACAATTAACAAGATTCACTGACATTTCGAACTGAACAGCTTTCCGACATGCGATCCGAGATCATAACTTACAATCGAGTGATGTCGTTTCCGAACGTTCATAAACATGAAGAACGGTGATCACCGATAGATTTTTGTGAGAATCGCATCAAATCAAGAAGATTCACTGACATTTCGAACAAAATCAGATTCCGACGTGCCATTCGAGATCATACCTTACAATCGAATGATGTCGTTTCCGAACGTTCATGAACATGAAAATTGGTGATCACCGATACACTTTTGTGTGAATCGACACAAATTAACCAGATTCACTGACATTTCGTTCTAAATCGCTTTCCGATGTGCGAATCGAGATCATACCTTACAATCGAGTGATGTCGTTTCCGAACGTTCATAAACATGAAAATTGGTGATCACCGATACACTTTTGTGTGAATCGACACAAATTAACAAGATTCACTGACATTTCGTTCTGAATCGCTTTCCGATGTGCGAATCAAGATCATACCTTACAATCGAATGATGTCGTTTCCGAACGTTCATAAACATGAAGAACGGTGATCACCGATACACTTTTGTGTGAATCGACACAAATTAACAAGATTCACTGACATTTCGTTCTGAATCGCTTTCCGATGTGCGAATCGAGATCATACCTTACAATCGAGTGATGTCGTTTACGAACCATCATAAACGTGAAAATTGGTGATCACCGATAAACTTTTGTGTAAATCGATATAAATTAACAAGATTCACTGACATTTCGAACTGAACAGCTTTCCGACGTGCGAATCGAGATCATACCTTACAAGCGAGTGATGTCGTTTCCGAACGTTCATATACATGAAAATTGGTGTTCACCGATACACTTTTGTATGAATCGATGGAAATTAACAAGATTCACTGACATTTCGTTCTGAATCGCTTTCCGATGTGCGAATCGAGATCATACCTTACAATCGAGTGATGTCGTTTCCGAACGTTCATAAACATGAAAATTGGTGATCACCGATACACTTTTGTGTGAATCGACACAAATTAACAAGATTCACTGACATTTCGGTCTGAATCGCTTTCCGATGTGCGAATCGAGATCATACCTTACAATCGAGTGATGTCGTTTACGAACCATCATAAACGTGAAAATTGGTGATCACCGATAAACTTTTGTGTAAATCGATAAAAATTAACAACATTCACTGACATTTCGAAAAGAGCAGCTTTCCGACGTGCGATTCGAGATCATAACTAACAATCGAGTTATGTCGTATCCGAACGTGCATAAACATGAAAATTGGTGATCACCGATTCACTTTTGTGTGAATCGATAGAAATTAACAAGATTCACTGACATTTCGGTCTGAATCGCTTTCCGATGTGCGAATCGAGATCATAAATTACAATCGAGTGATGTCGTTTCCGAACGTTCATAAACATGAAAATTCGTGATCATCGATACACTTTTGTGTGAATCGACACAAATTAACAAGATTCACTGACATTTCGTTCTGAATCGCTTTCCGATGTGCGAATCGAGATCATACCTTACAATCGAGTGATGTCGTTTACGAACCATCATAAACGTGAAAATTGGTGATCACCGATAAACTTTTGTGTAAATCGATAAAAATTAACAAGATTCACTGACATTTCGAACTGAACAGCTTTCCGACGTGCGATTCGAGATCATAACTTACAATCGAGTGATGTCGTTTCCGAACGTTCATAAACATGAAGAACGGTGATCACCGTTTAGATTTTTGTGAGAATCGCATCAAATCAAGAAGATTCACTGACATTTCGAACAAAATCAGATTCCGACGTGCCATTCGAGATCATACCTTACAATCGAATGATGTCGTTTCCGAACGTTCATGAACATGAAAATTGGTGATCACCGATACACTTTTGTGTGAATCGACACAAATTAACAAGATTCACTGACATTTCGTTCTGAATCGCTTTCCGATGTGCGAATCGAGATCATACCTTACAATCGAGTGATGTCATTTCCGAACCATCATAAACGTGAAAATTGGTGATCACCGTTAAACTTTTGTGTAAATCGATAAAAATTAACAAGATTCACTGACATTTCGAACTGAACAGCTTTCCGATATGCGATCCGAGATCATAACTTACAATCGAGTGATGTCGTTTCCGAACGTTCATAAACATGAAGAACGGTGATCACCGATAGATTTTTGTGAGAATCGCAACAAATCAAGAAGATTCACTGACATTTCGAACAAAATCAGATTCCGACGTGCGATGCGAGATCATAACTTACAATCGAGTGATGTAGTTTCCGAACGTTCATAAACGTGAAAATTGGAGATCACCGATACACTTTTGTGTGAATCGATACAATTTAACAACATTCACTGACATTTCGACCAGCATCGATTTCCGACGAGCGATTCGAGATCATTACACGTCGGAAAGCGATTCAGAACGAAATGTCAGTGAACCTTGTTAATTTGTATCGATTCGCACAAAAGTGTATCGGTGATCACAAATTTTCATGTTTATGAACGTTCGGGAAGGACATCAATCGATTGTAAGTTATGATCTCGATTGGCACTGTGGCAAGCGATTCAGAACGAAATGTCAGTTAATCTTGCTACTTTGTATCGATTCACACAAAAGTTTATCGGTGAACACCAATTTTCATGTATATGAACGTTCGGAAACGACATCACTCGATTGTAAGTTATGATCTCGAATCGCAAGTCGAAAAGCTGTTCTGTTCGAAATGTCAGTGAATGTTGTTAAATTGTATCGATTCACACAAAAGTGTATGGGTGATCACGAAATTTCACGTTTATAAACGTTCGGAAACGACATCAGTCGATTGTAAGTTATGATCTCGAATCGCACGTCGGAAAGCTGCTCTTTTCGAAATGTCAGTGAATGTTGTTAAATTGTATCGATTCACACAAAAGTGTATCGGTGATCTCCAATTTTCACGTTCATGATGGCTCGGAAACGACATCACTCGATTATCTCGAATCGCACGTCGGAAAGCGATGCTGGTCGAAATGTCAGTGAATCTTGTCGATTTGTTACGAATCTCGCAAAAGTCTGTAGGTGTTCACCGTTTTTCATGTTTATGAACGTTCGGAAACGACATCAGTCGATTGTAATTTATGATCTCGATTCGCACATCGGAAAGCGATTCAGAACGAAATGTCAGTGAATCTTGTTAATTTCTATCGATTCACACAAAAGTGAATCGGTGATCACGAATTTTCATGTTTATGCACGTTCGGAAACGCCATAACTCGATTGTAAGTTATGATCTCGAATCGCACGTCGGAAAGCTGCTCTTTTCGAAATGTCAGTGAATGTTGTTAAATTGTATCGATTCACACAAAAGTGTATCGGTGATCTCCAATTTGCACGTGTATGATGGTTCGGAAACTACATCACGAGATTGTAAGTTCTGATCTCGATTCGCACATCAGAAAGCGATTCAGAACGAAAAGTCAGTGAATCTTGTTAATTTCTATCAATTCACACAAAAGTGAATCTGTGATCACCAATTTTCATGTTTATGCACGTTCGGAAACGACATAACTCGATTGTAAGTTATGATCTCGAATCGCCCGTCGGAAACCGATTCTGTTCGAATTGTAAGTGAATCTTGATAATTTGTAACGATTCTCACAAAAGTTTATTTGTGATCACCAATTTTCATATTTGTGAACGTTCAAAAACGACATCGTTCGATTGTCAGTTCCGGTCTCGAATCGCATTTCGGATTGCGATTTTGATAGAAATGTCGGAAAAAATTGTTGATTTGTAACGATTAACACAAAAGATTATCGCTGATTACCTATTTTCATGTTTATGAAAGATTGGAAACGTTCACCGATAAACGTCACATATCAACAATTTTACAGACATTTAGTATCGCAATCCGAAGGGCCATTTGAGATCTGAACTGACAATCGAGCGATGAAAACGTTTCCGAACGTTCATAAACATGAAGATTGGTGATCACCAATAAAATTTTTGTTCAATTCATGACAAATTAACAATATTCAATGACATTTCGATTCGAGATCATAAATTACAATCGAGTGATGTCATTTCCGAACGTTCATAAACATGAACATTGGTGATCACCGATACACTTTGGTGTGAATCGATAAAAATTAACAAGATTCACTGACATTTCGAACTGAACAGCTTTCCGACGTGCGATTCGAGATCATACCTTACAATCGAGTGATGTCGTTTCCGAACGTTCATAAACATGAAAATTGGTGATCACCGATACACTTTTGTATGAATCGATGGAAATTAACAAGATTCACTGACATTTCGTTCTGAATCGCTTTCCGATGTGCGAATCGAGATCATACTTACAATCGAGTGATGTCGTTTCCGAACGTTCATAAACATGAAGAACGGTGATCACCGATAGATTTTTGTGAGAATCGCATCAAATCAAGAAGATTCACTGACATTTCGAACAAAATCAGATTCCGACGTG
Organism: Venturia canescens; assembly: GCF_019457755.1. NCBI lineage: Eukaryota > Metazoa > Arthropoda > Insecta > Hymenoptera > Ichneumonidae > Venturia > Venturia canescens. The sequence continues at coordinate 28,555,413 of NC_057423.1, read as the reverse complement.
CGATTCGAGATCATAACTTACAATCGAGTGATGTCGTTTCCGAACGTTCATAAACGTGAAAATTGGTGATCACCGATACACTTTTGTGTGAATCGATACAATTTAACAGCATTCACTGACATTTCGAACAGAACAGCTTTCCAACGTGCGATCCGAGATCATAACTTACAATCGAGTGATGTCATTTCCGAACGTTCATAAACGTGAAAATTGGTGATCACCGATACACTTTTGTGTGAATCGATAAAATTTAACAACATTCACTGACATTACGAACAGAACAGCTTTCCGACGTGCTATTCGAGATCATACCATACAATCGAATGATGTCGTTTCCGAACGTTCATGAACATGAAAATTGGTGATCACCGATACACTTTTGTGTGAATAGACACAAATTAACAAGATTTACTGACATTTCGTTCTGAATCGCTTTCCGATGTGCGAATCGAGATCATACCATACAATCGAGTGATGTCGTTTCCGAACCATCATAGACGTGAAAATTGGTGATCACCGTTAAACTTTTGTGTAAATCGATAAAAATTAACAAGATTCACTGACATTTCGAACTGAACAGCTTTCCGACATGCGATCCGAGATCATAACTTACAATCGAGTGATGTCGTTTCCGAACGTTCATAAACATGAAGAACGGTGATCACCGATAGATTTTTGTGAGAATCGCATCAAATCAAGAAGATTCACTGACATTTCGAACAAAATCAGATTCCGACGTGCCATTCGAGATCATACCTTACAATCGAATGATGTCGTTTCCGAACGTTCATGAACATGAAAATTGGTGATCACCGATACACTTTTGTGTGAATCGACACAAATTAACAAGATTCACTGACATTTCGTTCTAAATCGCTTTCCGATGTGCGAATCGAGATCATACCTTACAATCGAGTGATGTCGTTTACGAACCATCATAAACGTGAAAATTGGTGATCACCGATAAACTTTTGTGTAAATCGATAAAAATTAACAAGATTCACTGACATTTCGAACTGAACAGCTTTCCGATATGCGATCCGAGATCATAACTTACAATCGAGTGATGTCGTTTCCGAACGTTCATAAACATGAAGAACGGTGATCACCGATAGATTTTTGTGAGAATCGCAACAAATCAAGAAGATTCACTGACATTTCGAACAAAATCAGATTCCGACGTGCGATGCGAGATCATAACTTACAATCGAGTGATGTAGTTTCCGAACGTTCATAAACGTGAAAATTGGAGATCACCGATACACTTTTGTGTGAATCGATACAATTTAACAACATTCACTGACATTTCGACCAGCATCGATTTCCGACGAGCGATTCGAGATCATTACACGTCGGAAAGCGATTCAGAACGAAATGTCAGTGAACCTTGTTAATTTGTATCGATTCGCACAAAAGTGTATCGGTGATCACAAATTTTCATGTTTATGAACGTTCGGGAAGGACATCAATCGATTGTAAGTTATGATCTCGATTGGCACTGTGGCAAGCGATTCAGAACGAAATGTCAGTTAATCTTGCTACTTTGTATCGATTCACACAAAAGTTTATCGGTGAACACCAATTTTCATGTATATGAACGTTCGGAAACGACATCACTCGATTGTAAGTTATGATCTCGAATCGCAAGTCGAAAAGCTGTTCTGTTCGAAATGTCAGTGAATGTTGTTAAATTGTATCGATTCACACAAAAGTGTATGGGTGATCACGAAATTTCACGTTTATAAACGTTCGGAAACGACATCACTCGGTTGTAAGGTGTGATCGCGATTCGCACATCGGAAAGCGATTCAGAACGAAATGTCAGTGAATCTGGTTAATTTGGGTCGATTCACACAAAAGTGTATCGGTGATCTCCAATTTTCACGTTTATGAACGTTCGGAAACGACATCAGTCGATTGTAAGGTATGATCTCGAATCGCACGTCGGAAAGCGATGCTGGTCGAAATGTCAGTGAATGTTGTTACATTCTATCGACTCACACAAAAGGGTATCGGTGATCGCCAATTTTCATGTTTATGAACGTTCGGAAACGACATCACTCGATTGTAATTTATGATCTCGATTCGCACATCGGAAAGCGATTCAGAACGAAATGTCAGTGAATCTTGTTAATTTCTATCGATTCACACAAAAGTGAATCGGTGATCACCAATTTTCATGTTTATGCACGTTCGGATACGACATAACTCGATTGTAAGTTATGATCTCGAATCGCACATCGGAAAGCTGCTCTTTTCGAAATGTCAGTGAATGGTGTTAAATTGTATCGATTCACACAAAAGTGTATCGGTGATCTCCAATTTTCACGTATATGATGGTTCGGAAACGACATCACTCGATTGTAAGTTATGGTCTCGATTCGCACATTGGAAAGCGATTCAGAACGAAATGTCAGTGAATCTTGTTAATTTCTATCGATTCACACAAAAGTGAATCGGTGATCACCAATTTTCATGTTTATGCACGTTCGGAAACGCCATAACTCGATTGTAAGTTATGATCTCGAATCGCACATCGGAAAGGGATTCAGAACGAAATGTCAGTGAATCTTGTTAATTTCTATCAATTCACACAAAAGTGAATCGGTGATCACCAATTTTCATGTTTATGCACGTTCGGAAACGACATCAGTCGATTGTAAGTTATGATCTCGAATCGCACGTCGGAAAGCTGCTCTTTTCGAAATGTCAGTGAATGTTGTTAAATTGTATCGCTTCACACAAAAGTGTATCGGTGATCTCCAATTTTCACGTTTATGATGGTTCGGAAACGACATCACTCGATTGTAAGTTATGATCTCGATTCGCACATTGGAAAGCGATTCAGAACGAAATGTCAGTGAATCTTGATAATTTCTATCGATTCACACAAAAGTGAATCGGTGATCACCAATTTTCATGTTTATGCACGTTCGGAAACGCCATAACTCGATTGTAAGTTATGATCTCGAATCGCACGTCGGAAAGCTGCTCTTTTCGAAATGTCAGTGAATGTTGTTAAATTGTATCGATTCACACAAAAGTGTATCGGTGATCTCCAATTTTCACGTTTATGAACGTTCGGAAACGACATCAGTCGATTGTAAGTTATGATCTCGAATCGCACGTCGGAAAGCTGCTCTTTTCGAAATGTCAGTGAATGTTGTTAAATTGTATCGATTCACACAAAAGTGTATCGGTGATCTCCAATTTTCACGTTCATGATGGCTCGGAAACGACATCACTCGATTATCTCGAATCGCACGTCGGAAAGCGATGCTGGTCGAAATGTCAGTGAATCTTGTCGATTTGTTACGAATCTCGCAAAAGTCTGTAGGTGTTCACCGTTTTTCATGTTTATGAACGTTCGGAAACGACATCAGTCGATTGTAATTTATGATCTCGATTCGCACATCGGAAAGCGATTCAGAACGAAATGTCAGTGAATCTTGTTAATTTCTATCGATTCACACAAAAGTGAATCGGTGATCACGAATTTTCATGTTTATGCACGTTCGGAAACGCCATAACTCGATTGTAAGTTATGATCTCGAATCGCACGTCGGAAAGCTGCTCTTTTCGAAATGTCAGTGAATGTTGTTAAATTGTATCGATTCACACAAAAGTGTATCGGTGATCTCCAATTTGCACGTTTATGATGGTTCGGAAACTACATCACGCGATTGTAAGTTCTGATCTCGATTCGCACATCAGAAAGCGATTCAGAACGAAAAGTCAGTGAATCTTGTTAATTTCTATCAATTCACACAAAAGTGAATCTGTGATCACCAATTTTCATGTTTATGCACGTTCGGAAACGACATAACTCGATTGTAAGTTATGATCTCGAATCGCCCGTCGGAAACCGATTCTGTTCGAATTGTAAGTGAATCTTGATAATTTGTAACGATTCTCACAAAAGTTTATTTGTGATCACCAATTTTCATATTTGTGAACGTTCAAAAACGACATCGTTCGATTGTCAGTTCCGGTCTCGAATCGCATTTCGGATTGCGATTCTGATAGAAATGTCGGAAAAAATTGTTGATTTGTAACGATTAACACAAAAGATTATCGCTGATTACCTATTTTCATGTTTATGAAAGATTGGAAACGTTCACCGATAAACGTCACATATCAACAATTTTACAGACATTTAGTATCGCAATCCGAAGGGCCATTTGAGATCTGAACTGACAATCGAGCGATGAAAACGTTTCCGAACGTTCATAAACATGAAGATTGGTGATCACCAATAAAATTTTTGTTCAATTCATGACAAATTAACAATATTCAATGACATTTCGATTCGAGATCATAAATTACAATCGAGTGATGTCATTTCCGAACGTTCATAAACATGAACATTGGTGATCACCGATACACTTTGGTGTGAATCGATAAAAATTAACAAGATTCACTGACATTTCGTTCTGAATCGCTTTCCGATGTGCGAATCGAGATCATACTTACAATCGAGTGATGTCGTTTCCGAACGTTCATAAAAATGAAGAACGGTGATCACCGATAGATTTTTGTGAGAATCGCATCAAATCAAGAAGATTCACTGACATTTCGAACAAAATCAGATTCCGACGTGCGATTCGAGATCATAACTTACAATCGAGTGATGTCGTTTCCGAACGTTCATAAACGTGAAAATTGGTGATCACCGATACACTTTTGTGTGAATCGATACAATTTAACAGCATTCACTGACATTTCGAACAGAACAGCTTTCCAACGTGCGATCCGAGATCATAACTTACAATCGAGTGATGTCATTTCCGAACGTTCATAAACGTGAAAATTGGTGATCACCGATACACTTTTGTGTGAATCGATAAAATTTAACAACATTCACTGACATTACGAACAGAACAGCTTTCCGACGTGCTATTCGAGATCATACCTTACAATCGAATGATGTCGTTTCCGAACGTTCATGAACATGAAAATTGGTGATCACCGATACACTTTTGTGTGAATAGACACAAATTAACAAGATTTACTGACATTTCGTTCTGAATCGCTTTCCGATGTGCGAATCGAATCATACCTTACAATCGAGTGATGTCGTTTCCGAACCATCATAGACGTGAAAATTGGTGATCACCGTTAAACTTTTGTGTAAATCGATAAAAATTAACAAGATTCACTGACATTTCGAACTGAACAGCTTTCCGACATGCGATCCGAGATCATAACTTACAATCGAGTGATGTCGTTTCCGAACGTTCATAAACATGAAGAACGGTGATCACCGATAGATTTTTGTGAGAATCGCATCAAATCAAGAAGATTCACTGACATTTCGAACAAAATCAGATTCCGACGTGCGATTCGAGATCATAACTTACAATCGAGTGATGTCGTTTCCGAACGTTCATAAACGTGAAAATTGGTGATCACCGATACACTTTTGTGTGAATCGATACAATTTAACAGCATTCACTGACATTTCGAACAGAACAGCTTTCCAACGTGCGATCCGAGATCATAACTTACAATAGAGTGATGTCATTTCCGAACGTTCATAAACGTGAAAATTGGTGATCACCGATACACTTTTGTGTGAATCGATAAAATTTAACAACATTCACTGACATTACGAACAGAACAGCTTTCCGACGTGCTATTCGAGATCATACCTTACAATCGAATGATGTCGTTTCCGAACGTTCATGAACATGAAAATTGGTGATCACCGATACACTTTTGTGTGAATAGACACAAATTAACAAGATTTACTGCCATTTCGTTCTGACTCGCTTTCCGATGTGCGAATCGAATCATACCTTACAATCGAGTGATGTCGTTTCCGAACCATCATAGACGTGAAAATTGGTGATCACCGTTAAACTTTTGTGTAAATCGATAAAAATTAACAAGATTCACTGACATTTCGAACTGAACAGCTTTCCGACATGCGATCCGAGATCATAACTTACAATCGAGTGATGTCGTTTCCGAACGTTCATAAACATGAAGAACGGTGATCACCGATAGATTTTTGTGAGAATCGCATCAAATCAAGAAGATTCACTGACATTTCGAACAAAATCAGATTCCGACGTGCCATTCGAGATCATACCTTACAATCGAATGATGTCGTTTCCGAACGTTCATGAACATGAAAATTGGTGATCACCGATACACTTTTGTGTGAATCGACACAAATTAACAAGATTCACTGACATTTCGTTCTAAATCGCTTTCCGATGTGCGAATCGAGATCATACCTTACAATCGAGTGATGTCGTTTACGAACCATCATAAACGTGAAAATTGGTGATCACCGATAAACTTTTGTGTAAATCGATAAAAATTAACAAGATTCACTGACATTTCGAACTGAACAGCTTTCCGATATGCGATCCGAGATCATAACTTACAATCGAGTGATGTCGTTTCCGAACGTTCATAAACATGAAGAACGGTGATCACCGATAGATTTTTGTGAGAATCGCAACAAATCAAGAAGATTCACTGACATTTCGTTCTGAATCGCTTTCCGATGTGCGAATCGAGATCATACCTTACAATCGAGTGATGTCGTTTACGAACCATCATAAACGTGAAAATTGGTGATCACCGATAAACTTTTGTGTAAATCGATATAAATTAACAAGATTCACTGACATTTCGAACTGAACAGCTTTCCGACGTGCGATTCGAGATCATACCTTACAAGCGAGTGATGTCGTTTCCGAACGTTCATATACATGAAAATTGGTGTTCACCGATACACTTTTGTATGAATCGATGGAAATTAACAAGATTCACTGACATTTCGTTCTGAATCGCTTTCCGATGTGCGAATCGAGATCATACCTTACAATCGAGTGATGTCGTTTCCGAACGTTCATAAACATGAAAATTGGTGATCACCGATACACTTTTGTGTGAATCGACACAAATTAACAAGATTCACTGACATTTCGTTCTGAATCGCTTTCCGATGTGCGAATCGAGATCATACCTTACAATCGAGTGATGTCGTTTCCGAACCATCATAGACGTGAAAATTGGTGATCACCGTTAAACTTTTGTGTAAATCGATAAAAATTAACAAGATTCACTGACATTTCGAACTGAACAGCTTTCCGACATGCGATCCGAGATCATAACTTACAATCGAGTGATGTCGTTTCCGAACGTTCATAAACATGAAGAACGGTGATCACCGATAGATTTTTGTGAGAATCGCATCAAATCAAGAAGATTCACTGACATTTCGAACAAAATCAGATTCCGACGTGCCATTCGAGATCATACCTTACAATCGAATGATGTCGTTTCCGAACGTTCATGAACATGAAAATTGGTGATCACCGATACACTTTTGTGTGAATCGACACAAATTAACAAGATTCACTGACATTTCGTTCTGAATCGCTTTCCGATGTGCGAATCGAGATCATACCTTACAATCGAGTGATGTCATTTCTGAACCATCATAAACGTGAAAATTGGTGATCACCGTTAAACTTTTGTGTAAATCGATAAAAATTAACAAGATTCACTGACATTTCGAACTGAACAGCTTTCCGATATGCGATCCGAGATCATAACTTACAATCGAGTGATGTCGTTTCCGAACGTTCATAAACATGAAGAACGGTGATCACCGATAGATTTTTGTGAGAATCGCAACAAATCAAGAAGATTCACTGACATTTCGAACAAAATCAGATTCCGACGTGCGATGCGAGATCATAACTTACAATCGAGTGATGTAGTTTCCGAACGTTCATAAACGTGAAAATTGGAGATCACCGATACACTTTTGTGTGAATCGATACAATTTAACAACATTCACTGACATTTCGACCAGCATCGATTTCCGACGAGCGATTCGAGATCATTACACGTCGGAAAGCGATTCAGAACGAAATGTCAGTGAACCTTGTTAATTTGTATCGATTCGCACAAAAGTGTATCGGTGATCACAAATTTTCATGTTTATGAACGTTCGGGAAGGACATCAATCGATTGTAAGTTATGATCTCGATTGGCACTGTGGCAAGCGATTCAGAACGAAATGTCAGTTAATCTTGCTACTTTGTATCGATTCACACAAAAGTTTATCGGTGAACACCAATTTTCATGTATATGAACGTTCGGAAACGACATCACTCGATTGTAAGTTATGATCTCGAATCGCAAGTCGAAAAGCTGTTCTGTTCGAAATGTCAGTGAATGTTGTTAAATTGTATCGATTCTAACAAAAGTGTATGGGTGATCACGAAATTTCACGTTTATAAACGTTCGGAAACGACATCACTCGGTTGTAAGGTGTGATCGCGATTCGCACATCGGAAAGCGATTCAGAACGAAATGTCAGTGAATCTGGTTAATTTGGGTCGATTCACACAAAAGTGTATCGGTGATCTCCAATTTTCACGTTTATGAACATTCGGAAACGACATCAGTCGATTGTAAGTTATGATCTCGAATCGCACGTCGGAAAGCTGCTCTTTTCGAAATGTCAGTGAATGTTGTTCAATTGTATCGATTCACACAAAAGTGTATCGGTGATCTCCAATTTTCACGTTCATGATGGCTCGGAAACGACTTCACTCGATTATCTCGAATCGCACGTCGGAAAGCGATGCTGGTCGAAATGTCAGTGAATCTTGTCGATTTGTTACGAATCTCGCAAAAGTCTGTAGGTGTTCACCGTTTTTCATGTTTATGAACGTTCGGAAACGACATCAGTCGATTGTAATTTATGATCTCGATTCGCACATCGGAAAGCGATTCTGAACGAAATGTCAGTGAATCTTGTTAATTTCTATCGATTCACACAAAAGTGAATCGGTGATCACCAATTTTCATGTTTATGCACGTTCGGATACGACATAACTCGATTGTAAGTTATGATCTCGAATCGCACATCGGAAAGCTGCTCTTTTCGAAATGTCAGTGAATGTTGTTAAATTGTATCGATTCACACAAAAGTGTATCGGTGATCTCCAATTTTCACGTATATGATGGTTCGGAAACGACATCACTCGATTGTAAGTTATGGTCTCGATTCGCACATTGGAAAGCGATTCAGAACGAAATGTCAGTGAATCTTGTTAATTTCTATCGATTCACACAAAAGTGAATCGGTGATCACCAATTTTCATGTTTATGCACGTTCGGAAACGCCATAACTCGATTGTAAGTTATGATCTCGAATCGCACATCGGAAAGGGATTCAGAACGAAATGTCAGTGAATCTTGTTAATTTCTATCAATTCACACAAAAGTGAATCGGTGATCACCAATTTTCATGTTTATGCACGTTCGGAAACGACATCAGTCGATTGTAAGTTATGATCTCGAATCGCACGTCGGAAAGCTGCTCTTTTCGAAATGTCAGTGAATGTTGTTAAATTGTATCGCTTCACACAAAAGTGTATCGGTGATCTCCAATTTTCACGTTTATGATGGTTCGGAAACGACATCACTCGATTGTAAGTTATGATCTCGAATCGCACGTCGGAAACCGATTCTGTTCGAATTGTAAGTGAATCTTGATAATTTGTAACGATTCTCACAAAAGTTTATTTGTGATCACCAATTTTCATATTTGTGAACGTTCAGAAACGACATCGTTCGATTGTCAGTTCCGCTCTCGAATCGCATTTCGGATTGCGATTCTGATAGAAATGTCGGAAAAAATTGTTGATTTGTAACGATTAACACAAAAGATTATCGCTGATTACCTATTTTCATGTTTATGAAAGATTGGAAACGTTCACCGATAAACGTCACATATCAACAATTTTACAGACATTTAGTATCGCAATCCGAAGGGCCATTTGAGATCTGAACTGACAATCGAGCGATGAAAACGTTTCCAAACGTTCATAAACATGAAGATTGGTGATCACCAATAAAATTTTTGTTCAATTCATGACAAATTAACAATATTCAATGACATTTCGATTCGAGATCATAAATTACAATCGAGTGATGTCATTTCCGAACGTTCATAAACATGAACATTGGTGATCACCGATACACTTTGGTGTGAATCGATAAAAATTAACAAGATTGACTGACATTTCGAACTGAACAGCTTTCCGACGTGCGATTCGAGATCATACCTTACAATCGAGTGATGTCGTTTCCGAACGTTCATAAACATGAAAATTGGTGATCACCGATACACTTTTGTATGAATCGATGGAAATTAACAAGATTCACTGACATTTCGTTCTGAATCGCTTTCCGATGTGCGAATCGAGATCATACTTACAATCGAGTGATGTCGTTTCCGAACGTTCATAAACATGAAGAACGGTGATCACCGATAGATTTTTGTGAGAATCGCATCAAATCAAGAAGATTCACTGACATTTCGAACAAAATCAGATTCCGACGTGCGATTCGAGATCATAACTTACAATCGAGTGATGTCGTTTCCGAACGTTCATAAACGTGAAAATTGGTGATCACCGATACACTTTTGTGTGAATCGATACAATTTAACAGCATTCACTGACATTTCGAACAGAACAGCTTTCCAACGTGCGATCCGAGATCATAACTTACAATCGAGTGATGTCATTTCCGAACGTTCATAAACGTGAAAATTGGTGATCACCGATACACTTTTGTGTGAATCGATAAAATTTAACAACATTCACTGACATTACGAACAGAACAGCTTTCCGACGTGCTATTCGAGATCATACCTTACAATCGAATGATGTCGTTTCCGAACGTTCATGAACATGAAAATTGGTGATCACCGATACACTTTTGTGTGAATAGACACAAATTAACAAGATTTACTGACATTTCGTTCTGAATCGCTTTCCGATGTGCGAATCGAGATCATACCTTACAATCGAGTGATGTCGTTTACGAACCATCATAAACGTGAAAATTGGTGACCACCGATAAACTTTTGTGTAAATCGATAAAAATTAACAACATTCACTGACATTTCGAAAAGAGCAGCTTTCCGACGTGCGATTCGAGATCATAACTAACAATCGAGTTATGTCGTATCCGAACGTGCATAAACATGAAAATTGGTGATCACCGATTCACTTTTGTGTGAATCGATAGAAATTAACAAGATTCACTGACATTTCGGTCTGAATCGCTTTCCGATGTGCGAATCGAGATCATAAATTACAATCGAGTGATGTCGTTTCCGAACGTTCATAAACATGAAAATTCGTGATCATCGATACACTTTTGTGTGAATCGACACAAATTAACAAGATTCACTGACATTTCGTTCTGAATCGCTTTCCGATGTGCGAATCGAGATCATACCTTACAATCGAGTGATGTCGTTTACGAACCATAATAAACGTGAAAATTGGTGATCACCGATAAACTTTTGTGTAAATCGATAAAAATTAACAAGATTCACTGACATTTCGAACTGAACAGCTTTCCGACATGCGATCCGAGATCATAACTTACAATCGAGTGATGTCGTTTCCGAACGTTCATAAACATGAAGAACGGTGATCACCGATAGATTTTTGTGAGAATCGCATCAAATCAAGAAGATTCACTGACATTTCGAACAAAATCAGATTCCGACGTGCCATTCGAGATCATACCTTACAATCGAATGATGTCGTTTCCGAACGTTCATGAACATGAAAATTGGTGATCACCGATAAACTTTTGTGTGAATCGATACAATTTAACAACATTCACTGACATTTCGACCAGCATCGATTTCCGACGAGCGATTCGAGATCATTACACGTCGGAAAGCGATTCAGAATGAAATGTCAGTGAACCTTGTTAATTTGTATCGATTCGCACAAAAGTGTATCGGTGATCACAAATTTTCATGTTTATGAACGTTCGGGAAGGACATCAATCGATTGTAAGTTATGATCTCGATTGGCACTGTGGCAAGCGATTCAGAACGAAATGTCAGTTAATCTTGCTACTTTGTATCGATTCACACAAAAGTTTATCGGTGAACACCAATTTTCATGTATATGAACGTTCGGAAACGACATCACTCGATTGTAAGTTATGATCTCGAATCGCAAGTCGAAAAGCTGTTCTGTTCGAAATGTCAGTGAATGTTGTTAAATTGTATCGATTCACACAAAAGTGTATGGGTGATCACGAAATTTCACGTTTATAAACGTTCGGAAACGACATCACTCGGTTGTAAGGTGTGATCGCGATTCGCACATCGGAAAGCGATTCAGAACGAAATGTCAGTGAATCTGGTTAATTTGGGTCGATTCACACAAAAGTGTATCGGTGATCTCCAATTTTCACGTTTATGAACGTTCGGAAACGACATCAGTCGATTGTAAGGTATGATCTCGAATCGCACGTCGGAAAGCGATGCTGGTCGAAATGTCAGTGAATGTTGTTACATTCTATCGACTCACACAAAAGGGTATCGGTGATCGCCAATTTTCATGTTTATGAACGTTCGGAAACGACATCACTCGATTGTAATTTATGATCTCGATTCGCACATCGGAAAGCGATTCAGAACGAAATGTCAGTGAATCTTGTTAATTTCTATCAATTCACACAAAAGTGAATCGGTGATCACCAATTTTCATGTTTATGCACGTTCGGATACGACATAACTCGATTGTAAGTTATGATCTCGAATCGCACATCGGAAAGCTGCTCTTTTCGAAATGTCAGTGAATGTTGTTAAATTGTATCGATTCACACAAAAGTGTATCGGTGATCTCCAATTTTCACGTATATGATGGTTCGGAAACGACATCACTCGATTGTAAGCTATGGTCTCGATTCGCACATTGGAAAGCGATTCAGAACGAAATGTCAGTGAATCTTGTTAATTTCTATCGATTCACACAAAAGTGAATCGGTGATCACCAATTTTCATGTTTATGCACGTTCGGAAACGCCATAACTCGATTGTAAGTTATGATCTCGAATCGCACATCGGAAAGGGATTCAGAACGAAATGTCAGTGAATCTTGTTAATTTCTATCAATTCACACAAAAGTGAATCGGTGATCACCAATTTTCATGTTTATGCACGTTCGGAAACGACATCAGTCGATTGTAAGTTATGATCTCGAATCGCACGTCGGAAAGCTGCTCTTTTCGAAATGTCAGTGAATGTTGTTAAATTGTATCGCTTCACACAAAAGTGTATCGGTGATCTCCAATTTTCACGTTTATGATGGTTCGGAAACGACATCAGTCGATTGTAATTTATGATCTCGATTCGCACATCGGAAAGCGATTCAGAACGAAATGTCAGTGAATCTTGTTAATTTCTATCGATTCACACAAAAGTGAATCGGTGTTCACCAATTTTCATGTTTATGCACGTTCGGATACGACATAACTCGATTGTAAGTTATGATCTCGAATCGCACGTCGGAAAGCTGCTCTTTTCGAATGGTCAGTGAATGTTGTTAAATTGTATCGATTCACACAAAAGTGTATCGGTGATCTCCAATTTTCACGTTTATGATGGTTCGGAAACGACATCACTCGATTGTAAGTTATGGTCTCGATTCGCACATTGGAAAGCGATTCAGAACGAAATGTCAGTGAATCTTGTTAATTTCTATCGATTCACACAAAAGTGAATCGGTGATCACCAATTTTCATGTTTATGCACGTTCGGAAACGCCATAAGTCGATTGTAAGTTATGATCTCGAATCGCACGTCGGAAAGCTGCTCTTTTCGAAATGTCAGTGAATGTTGTTAAATTGTATCGATTCACACAAAAGTGTATCGGTGATCTCCAATTTGCACGTTTATGATGGTTCGGAAACTACATCACGCGATTGTAAGTTCTGATCTCGATTCGCACATCAGAAAGCGATTCAGAACGAAAAGTCAGTGAATCTTGTTAATTTCTATCAATTCACACAAAAGTGAATCTGTGATCACCAATTTTCATGTTTATGCACGTTCGGAAACGACATAACTCGATTGTAAGTTATGATCTCGAATCGCCCGTCGGAAACCGATTCTGTTCGAATTGTAAGTGAATCTTGATAATTTGTAACGATTCTCACAAAAGTTTATTTGTGATCACCAATTTTCATATTTGTGAACGTTCAAAAACGACATCGTTCGATTGTCAGTTCCGGTCTCGAATCGCATTTCGGATTGCGATTCTGATAGAAATGTCGGAAAAAATTGTTGATTTGTAACGATTAACACAAAAGATTATCGCTGATTACCTATTTTCATGTTTATGAAAGATTGGAAACGTTCACCGATAAACGTCACATATCAACAATTTTACAGACATTTAGTATCGCAATCCGAAGGGCCATTTGAGATCTGAACTGACAATCGAGCGATGAAAACGTTTCCGAACGTTCATAAACATGAAGATTGGTGATCACCAATAAAATTTTTGTTCAATTCATGACAAATTAACAATATTCAATGACATTTCGATTCGAGATCATAAATTACAATCGAGTGATGTCATTTCCGAACGTTCATAAACATGAACATTGGTGATCACCGATACACTTTTGTGTGAATCGACACAAATTAACAAGATTCACTGACATTTCGTTCTGAATCGCTTTCCGATGTGCGAATCGAGATCATACCTTACAATCGAGTGATGTCGTTTACGAACCATCATAAACGTGAAAATCGGTGATCACCGATAAACTTTTGTGTAAATCGATAAAAATTAACAAGATTCACTGACATTTCGAACTGAACAGCTTTCCGACGTGCGATTCGAGATCATACCTTACAAGCGAGTGATGTCGTTTCCGAACTTTCATATACATGAAAATTGGTGTTCACCGATACACTTTTGTATGAATCGATGGAAATTAACAAGATTCACTGACATTTCGTTCTGAATCGCTTTCCGATGTGCGAATCGAGATCATACCTTACAATCGAGTGATGTCGTTTCCGAACGTTCATAAACATGAACATTGGTGATCACCGATACACTTTTGTGTGAATCGACACAAATTAACAAGATTCACTGACATTTCGTTCTGAATCGCTTTCCGATGTGCGAATCGAGATCATACCTTACAATCGAGTGATGTCGTTTACGAACCATCATAAACGTGAAAATCGGTGATCACCGATAAACTTTTGTGTAAATCGATAAAAATTAACAAGATTCACTGACATTTCGAACTGAACAGCTTTCCGACGTGCGATTCGAGATCATACCTTACAAGCGAGTGATGTCGTTTCCGAACTTTCATATACATGAAAATTGGTGTTCACCGATACACTTTTGTATGAATCGATGGAAATTAACAAGATTCACTGACATTTCGTTCTGAATCGCTTTCCGATGTGCGAATCGAGATCATACCTTACAATCGAGTGATGTCGTTTCCGAACGTTCATAAACATGAAAATTGGTGATCACCGATACACTTTTGTGTAAATCGATAAAAATTAACAAGATTCACTGACATTTCGAACTGAACAGCTTTCCGACGTGCGATCCGAGATCATAACTTACAATCGAGTGATGTCGTTTCCGAACGTTCATAAACATGAAGAACGGCGATCACCGATAGATTTTTGTGAGAATCGCATCAAATCAAGAAGATTCACTGACATTTCGAACAAAATCAGATTCCGACGTGCGATTCGAGATCATAAATTACAATCGAGTGATGTCGTTTCCGAACGTTCATAAACGTGAAAATTGGTGATCACCGATACACTTTTGTGTGAATCGATAAAATTTAACAACATTCACTGACATTACGAACAGAAAAGCTTTCCGACGTGCTATTCGAGATCATACTTTACAATCGAATGATGTCGTTTCCGAACGTTCATGAACATGAAAATTGGTGATCACCGATACACTTTTGTGTGAATCGACACAAATTAACAAGATTCACTGACATTTCGTTCTGAATCGCTTTCCGATGTGCGAATCGAGATCATACCTTACAATCGAGTGATGTCGTTTCCGAACGTTCATATACATGAAAATTGGTGTTCACCGATACACTTTTGTGTGAATCGATACAATTTAACAGCATTCACTGACATTTCGTTCTGAATCGCTTTCCGATGTGCGAATCGAGATCATACTTACAATCGAGTGATGTCGTTTCCGAACGTTCATAAACATGAAGAACGGTGATCACCGATAGATTTTTGTGAGAATCGCATCAAATCAAGAAGATTCACTGACATTTCGAACAAAATCAGATTCCGACGTGCGATTCGAGATCATAACTTACAATCGAGTGATGTCGTTTCCGAACGTTCATGAACATGAAAATTGGTGATCACCGATACACTTTTGTGTGAATAGACACAAATTAACAAGATTTACTGACATTTCGTTCTGAATCGCTTTCCGATGTGCGAATCGAATCATACCTTACAATCGAGTGATGTCGTTTCCGAACCATCATAGACGTGAAAATTGGTGATCACCGTTAAACTTTTTTGTAAATCGATAAAAATTAACAAGATTCACTGACATTTCGAACTGAACAGCTTTCCGACATGCGATCCGAGATCATAACTTACAATCGAGTGATGTCGTTTCCGAACGTTCATAAACATGAAGAACGGTGATCACCGATACACTTTTGTGTGAATCGACACAAATTAACAAGATTCACTGACATTTCGTTCTGAATCGCTTTCCGATGTGCGAATCGAGATCATACCTTACAATCGAATGATGTCGTTTCCGAACGTTCATAAACATGAAGAACGGTGATCACCGATACACTTTTGTGTGAATCGACACAAATTAACAAGATTCACTGACATTTCGTTCTGAATCGCTTTCCGATGTGCGAATCGAGATCATACCTTACAATCGAGTGATGTCGTTTACGAACCATCATAAACGTGAAAATTGGTGATCACCGATAAAGTTTTGTGTAAATCGATATAAATTAACAAGATTCACTGACATTTCGAACTGAACAGCTTTCCGACGTGCGAATCGAGATCATACCTTACAAGCGAGTGATGTCGTTTCCGAACGTTCATATACATGAAAATTGGTGTTCACCGATACACTTTTGTATGAATCGATGGAAATTAACAAGATTCACTGACATTTCGTTCTGAATCGCTTTCCGATGTGCGAATCGAGATCATACCTTACAATCGAGTGATGTCGTTTCCGAACGTTCATAAACATGAAAATTGGTGATCACCGATACACTTTTGTGTGAATCGACACAAATTAACAAGATTCACTGACATTTCGTTCTGAATCGCTTTCCGATGTGCGAATCGAGATCATACCTTACAATCGAGTGATGTCGTTTCCGAACCATCATAGACGTGAAAATTGGTGATCACCGTTAAACTTTTGTGTAAATCGATAAAAATTAACAAGATTCACTGACATTTCGAACTGAACAGCTTTCCGACATGCGATCCGAGATCATAACTTACAATCGAATGATGTCGTTTCCGAACGTTCATAAACATGAAGAACGGTGATCACCGATAGATTTTTGTGAGAATCGCATCAAATCAAGAAGATTCACTGACATTTCGAACAAAATCAGATTCCGACGTGCCATTCGAGATCATACCTTACAATCGAGTGATGTCGTTTCCGAACGTTCATAAACATGAAAATTGGTGATCACCGATACACTTTTGTGTGAATCGACACAAATTAACAAGATTCACTGACATTTCGTTCTGAATCGCTTTCCGATGTGCGAATCGAGATCATACCTTACAATCGAGTGATGTCGTTTACGAACCATCATAAACGTGAAAATTGGTGACCACCGATAAACTTTTGTGTAAATCGATAAAAATTAACAACATTCACTGACATTTCGAAAAGAGCAGCTTTCCGACGTGCGATTCGAGATCATAACTAACAATCGAGTTATGTCGTATCCGAACGTGCATAAACATGAAAATTGGTGATCACCGATTCACTTTTGTGTGAATCGATAGAAATTAACAAGATTCACTGACATTTCGGTCTGAATCGCTTTCCGATGTGCGAATCGAGATCATAAATTACAATCGAGTGATGTCGTTTCCGAACGTTCATAAACATGAAAATTCGTGATCATCGATACACTTTTGTGTGAATCGACACAAATTAACAAGATTCACTGACATTTCGTTCTGAATCGCTTTCCGATGTGCGAATCGAGATCATACCTTACAATCGAGTGATGTCGTTTACGAACCATCATAAACGTGAAAATTGGTGATCACCGATAAACTTTTGTGTAAATCGATAAAAATTAACAAGATTCACTGACATTTCGAACTGAACAGCTTTCCGACATGCGATCCGAGATCATAACTTACAATCGAGTGATGTCGTTTCCGAACGTTCATAAACATGAAGAACGGTGATCACCGATAGATTTTTGTGAGAATCGCATCAAATCAAGAAGATTCACTGACATTTCGAACAAAATCAGATTCCGACGTGCCATTCGAGATCATACCTTACAATCGAATGATGTCGTTTCCGAACGTTCATGAACATGAAAATTGGTGATCACCGATACACTTTTGTGTGAATCGACACAAATTAACAAGATTCACTGACATTTCGTTCTGAATCGCTTTCCGATGTGCGAATCGAGATCATACCTTACAATCGAGTGATGTCATTTCCGAACCATCATAAACGTGAAAATTGGTGATCACCGTTAAACTTTTGTGTAAATCGATAAAAATTAACAAGATTCACTGACATTTCGAACTGAACAGCTTTCCGATATGCGATCCGAGATCATAACTTACAATCGAGTGATGTCGTTTCCGAACGTTCATAAACATGAAGAACGGTGATCACCGATAGATTTTTGTGAGAATCGCAACAAATCAAGAAGATTCACTGACATTTCGAACAAAATCAGATTCCGACGTGCGATGCGAGATCATAACTTACAATCGAGTGATGTAGTTTCCGAACGTTCATAAACGTGAAAATTGGAGATCACCGATACACTTTTGTGTGAATCGATACAATTTAACAACATTCACTGACATTTCGACCAGCATCGATTTCCGACGAGCGATTCGAGATCATTACACGTCGGAAAGCGATTCAGAACGAAATGTCAGTGAACCTTGTTAATTTGTATCGATTCGCACAAAAGTGTATCGGTGATCACAAATTTTCATGTTTATGAACGTTCGGGAAGGACATCAATCGATTGTAAGTTATGATCTCGATTGGCACTGTGGCAAGCGATTCAGAACGAAATGTCAGTTAATCTTGCTACTTTGTATCGATTCACACAAAAGTTTATCGGTGAACACCAATTTTCATGTATATGAACGTTCGGAAACGACATCACTCGATTGTAAGTTATGATCTCGAATCGCAAGTCGAAAAGCTGTTCTGTTCGAAATGTCAGTGAATGTTGTTAAATTGTATCGATTCACACAAAAGTGTATGGGTGATCACGAAATTTCACGTTTATAAACGTTCGGAAACGACATCACTCGGTTGTAAGGTGTGATCGCGATTCGCACATCGGAAAGCGATTCAGAACGAAATGTCAGTGAATCTTGTTAATTTCTATCAATTCACACAAAAGTGAATCGGTGATCACCAATTTTCATGTTTATGCACGTTCGGATACGACATAACTCGATTGTAAGTTATGATCTCGAATCGCACATCGGAAAGCTGCTCTTTTCGAAATGTCAGTGAATGTTGTTAAATTGTATCGATTCACACAAAAGTGTATCGGTGATCTCCAATTTTCACGTATATGATGGTTCGGAAACGACATCACTCGATTGTAAGTTATGGTCTCGATTCGCACATTGGAAAGCGATTCAGAACGAAATGTCAGTGAATCTTGTTAATTTCTATCGATTCACACAAAAGTGAATCGGTGATCACCAATTTTCATGTTTATGCACGTTCGGAAACGCCATAACTCGATTGTAAGTTATGATCTCGAATCGCACATCGGAAAGGGATTCAGAACGAAATGTCAGTGAATCTTGTTAATTTCTATCAATTCACACAAAAGTGAATCGGTGATCACCAATTTTCATGTTTTGCACGTTCGGAAACGACATCAGTCGATTGTAAGTTATGATCTCGAATCGCACGTCGGAAAGCTGCTCTTTTCGAAATGTCAGTGAATGTTGTTAAATTGTATCGCTTCACACAAAAGTGTATCGGTGATCTCCAATTTTCACGTTTATGATGGTTCGGAAACGACATCACTCGATTGTAAGTTATGATCTCGATTCGCACATTGGAAAGCGATTCAGAACGAAATGTCAGTGAATCTTGATAATTTCTATCGATTCACACAAAAGTGAATCGGTGATCACAAATTTTCATGTTTATGAACGTTCGGGAAGGACATCAATCGATTGTAAGTTATGATCTCGATTGGCACTGTGGCAAGCGATTCAGAACGAAATGTCAGTTAATCTTGCTACTTTGTATCGATTCACACAAAAGTTTATCGGTGAACACCAATTTTCATGTATATGAACGTTCGGAAACGACATCACTCGATTGTAAGTTATGATCTCGAATCGCAAGTCGAAAAGCTGTTCTGTTCGAAATGTCAGTGAATGTTGTTAAATTGTATCGATTCACACAAAAGTGTATGGGTGATCACGAAATTTCACGTTTATAAACGTTCGGAAACGACATCACTCGGTTGTAAGGTGTGATCGCGATTCGCACATCGGAAAGCGATTCAGAACGAAATGTCAGTGAATCTTGTTAATTTCTATCAATTCACACAAAAGTGAATCGGTGATCACCAATTTTCATGTTTATGCACGTTTGGATACGACATAACTCGATTGTAAGTTATGATCTCGAATCGCACATCGGAAAGCTGCTCTTTTCGAATGGTCAGTGAATGTTGTTAAATTGTATCGATTCACACAAAAGTGTATCGGTGATCTCCAATTTTCACGTTTATGATGGTTCGGAAACGACATCACTCGATTGTAAGTTATGGTCTCGATTCGCACATTGGAAAGCGATTCAGAACGAAATGTCAGTGAATCTTGTTAATTTCTATCGATTCACACAAAAGTGAATCGGTGATCACCAATTTTCATGTTTATGCACGTTCGGAAACGCCATAAGTCGATTGTAAGTTATGATCTCGAATCGCACGTCGGAAAGCTGCTCTTTTCGAAATGTCAGTGAATGTTGTTAAATTGTATCGATTCACACAAAAGTGTATCGGTGATCTCCAATTTGCACGTTTATGATGGTTCGGAAACTACATCACGCGATTGTAAGTTCTGATCTCGATTCGCACATCAGAAAGCGATTCAGAACGAAAAGTCAGTGAATCTTGTTAATTTCTATCAATTCACACAAAAGTGAATCTGTGATCACCAATTTTCATGTTTATGCACGTTCGGAAACGACATAACTCGATTGTAAGTTATGATCTCGAATCGCCCGTCGGAAACCGATTCTGTTCGAATTGTAAGTGAATCTTGATAATTTGTAACGATTCTCACAAAAGTTTATTTGTGATCACCAATTTTCATATTTGTGAACGTTCAAAAACGACATCGTTCGATTGTCAGTTCCGGTCTCGAATCGCATTTCGGATTGCGATTCTGATAGAAATGTCGGAAAAAATTGTTGATTTGTAACGATTAACACAAAAGATTATCGCTGATTACCTATTTTCATGTTTATGAAAGATTGGAAACGTTCACCGATAAACGTCACATATCAACAATTTTACAGACATTTAGTATCGCAATCCGAAGGGCCATTTGAGATCTGAACTGACAATCGAGCGATGAAAACGTTTCCGAACGTTCATAAACATGAAGATTGGTGATCACCAATAAAATTTTTGTTCAATTCATGACAAATTAACAATATTCAATGACATTTCGATTCGAGATCATAAATTACAATCGAGTGATGTCATTTCCGAACGTTCATAAACATGAACATTGGTGATCACCGATACACTTTTGTGTGAATCGACACAAATTAACAAGATTCACTGACATTTCGTTCTGAATCGCTTTCCGATGTGCGAATCGAGATCATACCTTACAATCGAGTGATGTCGTTTACGAACCATCATAAACGTGAAAATTCGGTGATCACCGATAAACTTTTGTGTAAATCGATAAAAATTAACAAGATTCACTGACATTTCGAACTGAACAGCTTTCCGACGTGCGATTCGAGATCATACCTTACAATCGAGTGATGTCGTTTCCGAACGTTCATATACATGAAAATTGGTGTTCACCGATACACTTTTGTATGAATCGATGGAAATTAACAAGATTCACTGACATTTCGTTCTGAATTGCTTTCCGATGTGCGAATCGAGATCATACCTTACAATCGAGTGATGTCGTTTCCGAACGTTCATAAACATGAAAATTGGTGATCACCGATACACTTTTGTGTGAATCGACACAAATTAACAAGATTCACTGACATTTCGTTCTGAATCGCTTTCCGATGTGCGAATCGAGATCATACCTTACAATCGAGTGATGTCGTTTACGAACCATCAAAAACGTGAAAATTGGTGATCACCGATAAACTTTTGTGTAAATCGATAAAAATTAACAAGATTCACTGACATTTCGAACTGAACAGCTTTCCGACGTGCGATCCGAGATCATAACTTACAATCGAGTGATGTCGTTTCCGAACGTTCATAAACATGAAGAACGGCGATCACCGATAGATTTTTGTGAGAATCGCATCAAATCAAGAAGATTCACTGACATTTCGAACAAAATCAGATTCCGACGTGCGATTCGAGATCATAAATTACAATCGAGTGATGTCGTTTCCGAACGTTCATAAACGTGAAAATTGGTGATCACCGATACACTTTTGTGTGAATCGATAAAATTTAACAACATTCACTGACATTACGAACAGAAAAGCTTTCCGACGTGCTATTCGAGATCATACTTTACAATCGAATGATGTCGTTTCCGAACGTTCATGAACATGAAAATTGGTGATCACCGATACACTTTTGTGTGAATCGACACAAATTAACAAGATTCACTGACATTTCGTTCTGAATCGCTTTCCGATGTGCGAATCGAGATCATACCTTACAATCGAGTGATGTCGTTTCCGAACGTTCATATACATGAAAATTGGTGTTCACCGATACACTTTTGTGTGAATCGATACAATTTAACAGCATTCACTGACATTTCGTTCTGAATCGCTTTCCGATGTGCGAATCGAGATCATACTTACAATCGAGTGATGTCGTTTCCGAACGTTCATAAACATGAAGAACGGTGATCACCGATAGATTTTTGTGAGAATCGCATCAAATCAAGAAGATTCACTGACATTTCGAACAAAATCAGATTCCGACGTGCGATTCGAGATCATAACTTACAATCGAGTGATGTCGTTTCCGAACGTTCATGAACATGAAAATTGGTGATCACCGATACACTTTTGTGTGAATAGACACAAATTAACAAGATTTACTGACATTTCGTTCTGAATCGCTTTCCGATGTGCGAATCGAATCATACCTTACAATCGAGTGATGTCGTTTCCGAACCATCATAGACGTGAAAATTGGTGATCACCGTTAAACTTTTTTGTAAATCGATAAAAATTAACAAGATTCACTGACATTTCGAACTGAACAGCTTTCCGACATGCGATCCGAGATCATAACTTACAATCGAGTGATGTCGTTTCCGAACGTTCATAAACATGAAAATTGGTGATCACCGATACACTTTTGTGTGAATCGACACAAATTAACAAGATTCACTGACATTTCGTTCTGAATCGCTTTCCGATGTGCGAATCGAGATCATACCTTACAATCGAATGATGTCGTTTCCGAACGTTCATAAACATGAAGAACGGTGATCACCGATACACTTTTGTGTGAATCGACACAAATTAACAAGATTCACTGACATTTCGTTCTGAATCGCTTTCCGATGTGCGAATCGAGATCATACCTTACAATCGAGTGATGTCGTTTACGAACCATCATAAACGTGAAAATTGGTGATCACCGATAAACTTTTGTGTAAATCGATATAAATTAACAAGATTCACTGACATTTCGAACTGAACAGCTTTCCGACGTGCGAATCGAGATCATACCTTACAAGCGAGTGATGTCGTTTCCGAACGTTCATATACATGAAAATTGGTGTTCACCGATACACTTTTGTATGAATCGATGGAAATTAACAAGATTCACTGACATTTCGTTCTGAATCGCTTTCCGATGTGCGAATCGAGATCATACCTTACAATCGAGTGATGTCGTTTCCGAACGTTCATAAACATGAAAATTGGTGATCACCGATACACTTTTGTGTGAATCGACACAAATTAACAAGATTCACTGACATTTCGTTCTGAATCGCTTTCCGATGTGCGAATCGAGATCATACCTTACAATCGAGTGATGTCGTTTCCGAACCATCATAGACGTGAAAATTGGTGATCACCGTTAAACTTTTGTGTAAATCGATAAAAATTAACAAGATTCACTGACATTTCGAACTGAACAGCTTTCCGACATGCGATCCGAGATCATAACTTACAATCGAGTGATGTCGTTTCCGAACGTTCATAAACATGAAGAACGGTGATCACCGATAGATTTTTGTGAGAATCGCATCAAATCAAGAAGATTCACTGACATTTCGAACAAAATCAGATTCCGACGTGCCATTCGAGATCATACCTTACAATCGAGTGATGTCGTTTCCGAACGTTCATAAACATGAAAATTGGTGATCACCGATACACTTTTGTGTGAATCGACACAAATTAACAAGATTCACTGACATTTCGTTCTGAATCGCTTTCCGATGTGCGAATCGAGATCATACCTTACAATCGAGTGATGTCGTTTACGAACCATCATAAACGTGAAAATTGGTGACCACCGATAAACTTTTGTGTAAATCGATAAAAATTAACAACATTCACTGACATTTCGAAAAGAGCAGCTTTCCGACGTGCGATTCGAGATCATAACTAACAATCGAGTTATGTCGTATCCGAACGTGCATAAACATGAAAATTGGTGATCACCGATTCACTTTTGTGTGAATCGATAGAAATTAACAAGATTCACTGACATTTCGGTCTGAATCGCTTTCCGATGTGCGAATCGAGATCATAAATTACAATCGAGTGATGTCGTTTCCGAACGTTCATAAACATGAAAATTCGTGATCATCGATACACTTTTGTGTGAATCGACACAAATTAACAAGATTCACTGACATTTCGTTCTGAATCGCTTTCCGATGTGCGAATCGAGATCATACCTTACAATCGAGTGATGTCGTTTACGAACCATCATAAACGTGAAAATTGGTGATCACCGTTAAACTTTTGTGTAAATCGATAAAAATTAACAAGATTCACTGACATTTCGAACTGAACAGCTTTCCGATATGCGATCCGAGATCATAACTTACAATCGAGTGATGTCGTTTCCGAACGTTCATAAACATGAAGAACGGTGATCACCGATAGATTTTTGTGAGAATCGCAACAAATCAAGAAGATTCACTGACATTTCGAACAAAATCAGATTCCGACGTGCGATGCGAGATCATAACTTACAATCGAGTGATGTAGTTTCCGAACGTTCATAAACGTGAAAATTGGAGATCACCGATACACTTTTGTGTGAATCGATACAATTTAACAACATTCACTGACATTTCGACCAGCATCGATTTCCGACGAGCGATTCGAGATCATTACACGTCGGAAAGCGATTCAGAACGAAATGTCAGTGAACCTTGTTAATTTGTATCGATTCGCACAAAAGTGTATCGGTGATCACAAATTTTCATGTTTATGAACGTTCGGGAAGGACATCAATCGATTGTAAGTTATGATCTCGATTGGCACTGTGGCAAGCGATTCAGAACGAAATGTCAGTTAATCTTGCTACTTTGTATCGATTCACACAAAAGTTTATCGGTGAACACCAATTTTCATGTATATGAACGTTCGGAAACGACATCACTCGATTGTAAGTTATGATCTCGAATCGCAAGTCGAAAAGCTGTTCTGTTCGAAATGTCAGTGAATGTTGTTAAATTGTATCGATTCACACAAAAGTGTATGGGTGATCACGAAATTTCACGTTTATAAACGTTCGGAAACGACATCACTCGGTTGTAAGGTGTGATCGCGATTCGCACATCGGAAAGCGATTCAGAACGAAATGTCAGTGAATCTTGTTAATTTCTATCAATTCACACAAAAGTGAATCGGTGATCACCAATTTTCATGTTTATGCACGTTCGGATACGACATAACTCGATTGTAAGTTATGATCTCGAATCGCACATCGGAAAGCTGCTCTTTTCGAAATGTCAGTGAATGTTGTTAAATTGTATCGATTCACACAAAAGTGTATCGGTGATCTCCAATTTTCACGTATATGATGGTTCGGAAACGACATCACTCGATTGTAAGTTATGGTCTCGATTCGCACATTGGAAAGCGATTCAGAACGAAATGTCAGTGAATCTTGTTAATTTCTATCGATTCACACAAAAGTGAATCGGTGATCACCAATTTTCATGTTTATGCACGTTCGGAAACGCCATAACTCGATTGTAAGTTATGATCTCGAATCGCACATCGGAAAGGGATTCAGAACGAAATGTCAGTGAATCTTGTTAATTTCTATCAATTCACACAAAAGTGAATCGGTGATCACCAATTTTCATGTTTTGCACGTTCGGAAACGACATCAGTCGATTGTAAGTTATGATCTCGAATCGCACGTCGGAAAGCTGCTCTTTTCGAAATGTCAGTGAATGTTGTTAAATTGTATCGCTTCACACAAAAGTGTATCGGTGATCTCCAATTTTCACGTTTATGATGGTTCGGAAACGACATCACTCGATTGTAAGTTATGATCTCGATTCGCACATTGGAAAGCGATTCAGAACGAAATGTCAGTGAATCTTGATAATTTCTATCGATTCACACAAAAGTGAATCGGTGATCACAAATTTTCATGTTTATGAACGTTCGGGAAGGACATCAATCGATTGTAAGTTATGATCTCGATTGGCACTGTGGCAAGCGATTCAGAACGAAATGTCAGTTAATCTTGCTACTTTGTATCGATTCACACAAAAGTTTATCGGTGAACACCAATTTTCATGTATATGAACGTTCGGAAACGACATCACTCGATTGTAAGTTATGATCTCGAATCGCAAGTCGAAAAGCTGTTCTGTTCGAAATGTCAGTGAATGTTGTTAAATTGTATCGATTCACACAAAAGTGTATGGGTGATCACGAAATTTCACGTTTATAAACGTTCGGAAACGACATCACTCGGTTGTAAGGTGTGATCGCGATTCGCACATCGGAAAGCGATTCAGAACGAAATGTCAGTGAATCTTGTTAATTTCTATCAATTCACACAAAAGTGAATCGGTGATCACCAATTTTCATGTTTATGCACGTTTGGATACGACATAACTCGATTGTAAGTTATGATCTCGAATCGCACATCGGAAAGCTGCTCTTTTCGAATGGTCAGTGAATGTTGTTAAATTGTATCGATTCACACAAAAGTGTATCGGTGATCTCCAATTTTCACGTTTATGATGGTTCGGAAACGACATCACTCGATTGTAAGTTATGGTCTCGATTCGCACATTGGAAAGCGATTCAGAACGAAATGTCAGTGAATCTTGTTAATTTCTATCGATTCACACAAAAGTGAATCGGTGATCACCAATTTTCATGTTTATGCACGTTCGGAAACGCCATAAGTCGATTGTAAGTTATGATCTCGAATCGCACGTCGGAAAGCTGCTCTTTTCGAAATGTCAGTGAATGTTGTTAAATTGTATCGATTCACACAAAAGTGTATCGGTGATCTCCAATTTGCACGTTTATGATGGTTCGGAAACTACATCACGCGATTGTAAGTTCTGATCTCGATTCGCACATCAGAAAGCGATTCAGAACGAAAAGTCAGTGAATCTTGTTAATTTCTATCAATTCACACAAAAGTGAATCTGTGATCACCAATTTTCATGTTTATGCACGTTCGGAAACGACATAACTCGATTGTAAGTTATGATCTCGAATCGCCCGTCGGAAACCGATTCTGTTCGAATTGTAAGTGAATCTTGATAATTTGTAACGATTCTCACAAAAGTTTATTTGTGATCACCAATTTTCATATTTGTGAACGTTCAAAAACGACATCGTTCGATTGTCAGTTCCGGTCTCGAATCGCATTTCGGATTGCGATTCTGATAGAAATGTCGGAAAAAATTGTTGATTTGTAACGATTAACACAAAAGATTATCGCTGATTACCTATTTTCATGTTTATGAAAGATTGGAAACGTTCACCGATAAACGTCACATATCAACAATTTTACAGACATTTAGTATCGCAATCCGAAGGGCCATTTGAGATCTGAACTGACAATCGAGCGATGAAAACGTTTCCGAACGTTCATAAACATGAAGATTGGTGATCACCAATAAAATTTTTGTTCAATTCATGACAAATTAACAATATTCAATGACATTTCGATTCGAGATCATAAATTACAATCGAGTGATGTCATTTCCGAACGTTCATAAACATGAACATTGGTGATCACCGATACACTTTTGTGTGAATCGACACAAATTAACAAGATTCACTGACATTTCGTTCTGAATCGCTTTCCGATGTGCGAATCGAGATCATACCTTACAATCGAGTGATGTCGTTTACGAACCATCATAAACGTGAAAATTCGGTGATCACCGATAAACTTTTGTGTAAATCGATAAAAATTAACAAGATTCACTGACATTTCGAACTGAACAGCTTTCCGACGTGCGATTCGAGATCATACCTTACAATCGAGTGATGTCGTTTCCGAACGTTCATATACATGAAAATTGGTGTTCACCGATACACTTTTGTATGAATCGATGGAAATTAACAAGATTCACTGACATTTCGTTCTGAATTGCTTTCCGATGTGCGAATCGAGATCATACCTTACAATCGAGTGATGTCGTTTCCGAACGTTCATAAACATGAAAATTGGTGATCACCGATACACTTTTGTGTGAATCGACACAAATTAACAAGATTCACTGACATTTCGTTCTGAATCGCTTTCCGATGTGCGAATCGAGATCATACCTTACAATCGAGTGATGTCGTTTACGAACCATCAAAAACGTGAAAATTGGTGATCACCGATAAACTTTTGTGTAAATCGATAAAAATTAACAAGATTCACTGACATTTCGAACTGAACAGCTTTCCGACGTGCGATCCGAGATCATAACTTACAATCGAGTGATGTCGTTTCCGAACGTTCATAAACATGAAGAACGGCGATCACCGATAGATTTTTGTGAGAATCGCATCAAATCAAGAAGATTCACTGACATTTCGAACAAAATCAGATTCCGACGTGCGATTCGAGATCATAAATTACAATCGAGTGATGTCGTTTCCGAACGTTCATAAACGTGAAAATTGGTGATCACCGATACACTTTTGTGTGAATCGATAAAATTTAACAACATTCACTGACATTACGAACAGAAAAGCTTTCCGACGTGCTATTCGAGATCATACTTTACAATCGAATGATGTCGTTTCCGAACGTTCATGAACATGAAAATTGGTGATCACCGATACACTTTTGTGTGAATCGACACAAATTAACAAGATTCACTGACATTTCGTTCTGAATCGCTTTCCGATGTGCGAATCGAGATCATACCTTACAATCGAGTGATGTCGTTTCCGAACGTTCATATACATGAAAATTGGTGTTCACCGATACACTTTTGTGTGAATCGATACAATTTAACAGCATTCACTGACATTTCGTTCTGAATCGCTTTCCGATGTGCGAATCGAGATCATACTTACAATCGAGTGATGTCGTTTCCGAACGTTCATAAACATGAAGAACGGTGATCACCGATAGATTTTTGTGAGAATCGCATCAAATCAAGAAGATTCACTGACATTTCGAACAAAATCAGATTCCGACGTGCGATTCGAGATCATAACTTACAATCGAGTGATGTCGTTTCCGAACGTTCATGAACATGAAAATTGGTGATCACCGATACACTTTTGTGTGAATAGACACAAATTAACAAGATTTACTGACATTTCGTTCTGAATCGCTTTCCGATGTGCGAATCGAATCATACCTTACAATCGAGTGATGTCGTTTCCGAACCATCATAGACGTGAAAATTGGTGATCACCGTTAAACTTTTTTGTAAATCGATAAAAATTAACAAGATTCACTGACATTTCGAACTGAACAGCTTTCCGACATGCGATCCGAGATCATAACTTACAATCGAGTGATGTCGTTTCCGAACGTTCATAAACATGAAAATTGGTGATCACCGATACACTTTTGTGTGAATCGACACAAATTAACAAGATTCACTGACATTTCGTTCTGAATCGCTTTCCGATGTGCGAATCGAGATCATACCTTACAATCGAATGATGTCGTTTCCGAACGTTCATAAACATGAAGAACGGTGATCACCGATACACTTTTGTGTGAATCGACACAAATTAACAAGATTCACTGACATTTCGTTCTGAATCGCTTTCCGATGTGCGAATCGAGATCATACCTTACAATCGAGTGATGTCGTTTACGAACCATCATAAACGTGAAAATTGGTGATCACCGATAAACTTTTGTGTAAATCGATATAAATTAACAAGATTCACTGACATTTCGAACTGAACAGCTTTCCGACGTGCGAATCGAGATCATACCTTACAAGCGAGTGATGTCGTTTCCGAACGTTCATATACATGAAAATTGGTGTTCACCGATACACTTTTGTATGAATCGATGGAAATTAACAAGATTCACTGACATTTCGTTCTGAATCGCTTTCCGATGTGCGAATCGAGATCATACCTTACAATCGAGTGATGTCGTTTCCGAACGTTCATAAACATGAAAATTGGTGATCACCGATACACTTTTGTGTGAATCGACACAAATTAACAAGATTCACTGACATTTCGTTCTGAATCGCTTTCCGATGTGCGAATCGAGATCATACCTTACAATCGAGTGATGTCGTTTCCGAACCATCATAGACGTGAAAATTGGTGATCACCGTTAAACTTTTGTGTAAATCGATAAAAATTAACAAGATTCACTGACATTTCGAACTGAACAGCTTTCCGACATGCGATCCGAGATCATAACTTACAATCGAGTGATGTCGTTTCCGAACGTTCATAAACATGAAGAACGGTGATCACCGATAGATTTTTGTGAGAATCGCATCAAATCAAGAAGATTCACTGACATTTCGAACAAAATCAGATTCCGACGTGCCATTCGAGATCATACCTTACAATCGAGTGATGTCGTTTCCGAACGTTCATAAACATGAAAATTGGTGATCACCGATACACTTTTGTGTGAATCGACACAAATTAACAAGATTCACTGACATTTCGTTCTGAATCGCTTTCCGATGTGCGAATCGAGATCATACCTTACAATCGAGTGATGTCGTTTACGAACCATCATAAACGTGAAAATTGGTGACCACCGATAAACTTTTGTGTAAATCGATAAAAATTAACAACATTCACTGACATTTCGAAAAGAGCAGCTTTCCGACGTGCGATTCGAGATCATAACTAACAATCGAGTTATGTCGTATCCGAACGTGCATAAACATGAAAATTGGTGATCACCGATTCACTTTTGTGTGAATCGATAGAAATTAACAAGATTCACTGACATTTCGGTCTGAATCGCTTTCCGATGTGCGAATCGAGATCATAAATTACAATCGAGTGATGTCGTTTCCGAACGTTCATAAACATGAAAATTCGTGATCATCGATACACTTTTGTGTGAATCGACACAAATTAACAAGATTCACTGACATTTCGTTCTGAATCGCTTTCCGATGTGCGAATCGAGATCATACCTTACAATCGAGTGATGTCGTTTACGAACCATCATAAACGTGAAAATTGGTGATCACCGTTAAACTTTTGTGTAAATCGATAAAAATTAACAAGATTCACTGACATTTCGAACTGAACAGCTTTCCGATATGCGATCCGAGATCATAACTTACAATCGAGTGATGTCGTTTCCGAACGTTCATAAACATGAAGAACGGTGATCACCGATAGATTTTTGTGAGAATCGCAACAAATCAAGAAGATTCACTGACATTTCGAACAAAATCAGATTCCGACGTGCGATGCGAGATCATAACTTACAATCGAGTGATGTAGTTTCCGAACGTTCATAAACGTGAAAATTGGAGATCACCGATACACTTTTGTGTGAATCGATACAATTTAACAACATTCACTGACATTTCGACCAGCATCGATTTCCGACGAGCGATTCGAGATCATTACACGTCGGAAAGCGATTCAGAACGAAATGTCAGTGAACCTTGTTAATTTGTATCGATTCGCACAAAAGTGTATCGGTGATCACAAATTTTCATGTTTATGAACGTTCGGGAAGGACATCAATCGATTGTAAGTTATGATCTCGATTGGCACTGTGGCAAGCGATTCAGAACGAAATGTCAGTTAATCTTGCTACTTTGTATCGATTCACACAAAAGTTTATCGGTGAACACCAATTTTCATGTATATGAACGTTCGGAAACGACATCACTCGATTGTAAGTTATGATCTCGAATCGCAAGTCGAAAAGCTGTTCTGTTCGAAATGTCAGTGAATGTTGTTAAATTGTATCGATTCACACAAAAGTGTATGGGTGATCACGAAATTTCACGTTTATAAACGTTCGGAAACGACATCACTCGGTTGTAAGGTGTGATCGCGATTCGCACATCGGAAAGCGATTCAGAACGAAATGTCAGTGAATCTTGTTAATTTCTATCAATTCACACAAAAGTGAATCGGTGATCACCAATTTTCATGTTTATGCACGTTCGGATACGACATAACTCGATTGTAAGTTATGATCTCGAATCGCACATCGGAAAGCTGCTCTTTTCGAAATGTCAGTGAATGTTGTTAAATTGTATCGATTCACACAAAAGTGTATCGGTGATCTCCAATTTTCACGTATATGATGGTTCGGAAACGACATCACTCGATTGTAAGTTATGGTCTCGATTCGCACATTGGAAAGCGA
Source organism: Venturia canescens (assembly GCF_019457755.1). Classification (NCBI taxonomy): domain Eukaryota; kingdom Metazoa; phylum Arthropoda; class Insecta; order Hymenoptera; family Ichneumonidae; genus Venturia; species Venturia canescens. Next base: position 28,522,293 of record NC_057423.1, on the reverse strand, counting down.
TTCAGAACGAAATGTCAGTGAATCTTGTTAATTTCTATCGATTCACACAAAAGTGAATCGGTGATCACCAATTTTCATGTTTATGCACGTTCGGAAACGCCATAACTCGATTGTAAGTTATGATCTCGAATCGCACATCGGAAAGGGATTCAGAACGAAATGTCAGTGAATCTTGTTAATTTCTATCAATTCACACAAAAGTGAATCGGTGATCACCAATTTTCATGTTTTGCACGTTCGGAAACGACATCAGTCGATTGTAAGTTATGATCTCGAATCGCACGTCGGAAAGCTGCTCTTTTCGAAATGTCAGTGAATGTTGTTAAATTGTATCGCTTCACACAAAAGTGTATCGGTGATCTCCAATTTTCACGTTTATGATGGTTCGGAAACGACATCACTCGATTGTAAGTTATGATCTCGATTCGCACATTGGAAAGCGATTCAGAACGAAATGTCAGTGAATCTTGATAATTTCTATCGATTCACACAAAAGTGAATCGGTGATCACAAATTTTCATGTTTATGAACGTTCGGGAAGGACATCAATCGATTGTAAGTTATGATCTCGATTGGCACTGTGGCAAGCGATTCAGAACGAAATGTCAGTTAATCTTGCTACTTTGTATCGATTCACACAAAAGTTTATCGGTGAACACCAATTTTCATGTATATGAACGTTCGGAAACGACATCACTCGATTGTAAGTTATGATCTCGAATCGCAAGTCGAAAAGCTGTTCTGTTCGAAATGTCAGTGAATGTTGTTAAATTGTATCGATTCACACAAAAGTGTATGGGTGGTCACGAAATTTCACGTTTATAAACGTTCGGAAACGACATCACTCGGTTGTAAGGTGTGATCGCGATTCGCACATCGGAAAGCGATTCAGAACGAAATGTCAGTGAATCTTGTTAATTTCTATCAATTCACACAAAAGTGAATCGGTGATCACCAATTTTCATGTTTATGCACGTTTGGGTACGACATAACTCGATTGTAAGTTATGATCTCGAATCGCACATCGGAAAGCTGCTCTTTTCGAATGGTCAGTGAATGTTGTTAAATTGTATCGATTCACACAAAAGTGTATCGGTGATCTCCAATTTTCACGTTTATGATGGTTCGGAAACGACATCACTCGATTGTAAGTTATGGTCTCGATTCGCACATTGGAAAGCGATTCAGAACGAAATGTCAGTGAATCTTGTTAATTTCTATCGATTCACACAAAAGTGAATCGGTGATCACCAATTTTCATGTTTATGCACGTTCGGAAACGCCATAACTCGATTGTAAGTTATGATCTCGAATCGCACATCGGAAAGGGATTCAGAACGAAATGTCAGTGAATCTTGTTAATTTCTATCAATTCACACAAAAGTGAATCGGTGATCACCAATTTTCATGTTTATGCACGTTCGGAAACGACATCAGTCGATTGTAAGTTATGATCTCGAATCGCACGTCGGAAAGCTGCTCTTTTCGAAATGTCAGTGAATGTTGTTAAATTGTATCGCTTCACACAAAAGTGTATCGGTGATCTCCAATTTTCACGTTTATGATGGTTCGGAAACGACATCAGTCGATTGTAATTTATGATCTCGATTCGCACATCGGAAAGCGATTCAGAACGAAATGTCAGTGAATCTTGTTAATTTCTATCGATTCACACAAAAGTGAATCGGTGTTCACCAATTTTCATGTTTATGCACGTTCGGATACGACATAACTCGATTGTAAGTTATGATCTCGAATCGCACGTCGGAAAGCTGCTCTTTTCGAATGGTCAGTGAATGTTGTTAAATTGTATCGATTCACACAAAAGTGTATCGGTGATCTCCAATTTTCACGTTTATGATGGTTCGGAAACGACATCACTCGATTGTAAGTTATGGTCTCGATTCGCACATTGGAAAGCGATTCAGAACGAAATGTCAGTGAATCTTGTTAATTTCTATCGATTCACACAAAAGTGAATCGGTGATCACCAATTTTCATGTTTATGCACGTTCGGAAACGCCATAAGTCGATTGTAAGTTATGATCTCGAATCGCACGTCGGAAAGCTGCTCTTTTCGAAATGTCAGTGAATGTTGTTAAATTGTATCGATTCACACAAAAGTGTATCGGTGATCTCCAATTTGCACGTTTATGATGGTTCGGAAACTACATCACGCGATTGTAAGTTCTGATCTCGATTCGCACATCAGAAAGCGATTCAGAACGAAAAGTCAGTGAATCTTGTTAATTTCTATCAATTCACACAAAAGTGAATCTGTGATCACCAATTTTCATGTTTATGCACGTTCGGAAACGACATAACTCGATTGTAAGTTATGATCTCGAATCGCCCGTCGGAAACCGATTCTGTTCGAATTGTAAGTGAATCTTGATAATTTGTAACGATTCTCACAAAAGTTTATTTGTGATCACCAATTTTCATATTTGTGAACGTTCAAAAACGACATCGTTCGATTGTCAGTTCCGGTCTCGAATCGCATTTCGGATTGCGATTCTGATAGAAATGTCGGAAAAAATTGTTGATTTGTAACGATTAACACAAAAGATTATCGCTGATTACCTATTTTCATGTTTATGAAAGATTGGAAACGTTCACCGATAAACGTCACATATCAACAATTTTACAGACATTTAGTATCGCAATCCGAAGGGCCATTTGAGATCTGAACTGACAATCGAGCGATGAAAACGTTTCCGAACGTTCATAAACATGAAGATTGGTGATCACCAATAAAATTTTTGTTCAATTCATGACAAATTAACAATATTCAATGACATTTCGATTCGAGATCATAAATTACAATCGAGTGATGTCATTTCCGAACGTTCATAAACATGAACATTGGTGATCACCGATACACTTTTGTGTGAATCGACACAAATTAACAAGATTCACTGACATTTCGTTCTGAATCGCTTTCCGATGTGCGAATCGAGATCATACCTTACAATCGAGTGATGTCGTTTACGAACCATCATAAACGTGAAAATCGGTGATCACCGATAAACTTTTGTGTAAATCGATAAAAATTAACAAGATTCACTGACATTTCGAACTGAACAGCTTTCCGACGTGCGATTCGAGATCATACCTTACAATCGAGTGATGTCGTTTCCGAACGTTCATATACATGAAAATTGGTGTTCACCGATACACTTTTGTATGAATCGATGGAAATTAACAAGATTCACTGACATTTCGTTCTGAATCGCTTTCCGATGTGCGAATCGAGATCATACCTTACAATCGAGTGATGTCGTTTCCGAACGTTCATAAACATGAAAATTGGTGATCACCGATACACTTTTGTGTGAATCGACACAAATTAACAAGATTCACTGACATTTCGTTCTGAATCGCTTTCCGATGTGCGAATCGAGATCATACCTTACAATCGAGTGATGTCGTTTACGAACCATCAAAAACGTGAAAATTGGTGATCACCGATAAACTTTTGTGTAAATCGATAAAAATTAACAAGATTCACTGACATTTCGAACTGAACAGCTTTCCGACGTGCGATCCGAGATCATAACTTACAATCGAGTGATGTCGTTTCCGAACGTTCATAAACATGAAGAACGGCGATCACCGATAGATTTTTGTGAGAATCGCATCAAATCAAGAAGATTCACTGACATTTCGAACAAAATCAGATTCCGACGTGCGATTCGAGATCATAAATTACAATCGAGTGATGTCGTTTCCGAACGTTCATAAACGTGAAAATTGGTGATCACCGATACACTTTTGTGTGAATCGATAAAATTTAACAACATTCACTGACATTACGAACAGAAAAGCTTTCCGACGTGCTATTCGAGATCATACTTTACAATCGAATGATGTCGTTTCCGAACGTTCATGAACATGAAAATTGGTGATCACCGATACACTTTTGTGTGAATCGACACAAATTAACAAGATTCACTGACATTTCGTTCTGAATCGCTTTCCGATGTGCGAATCGAGATCATACCTTACAATCGAGTGATGTCGTTTCCGAACGTTCATATACATGAAAATTGGTGTTCACCGATACACTTTTGTATGAATCGATGGAAATTAACAAGATTCACTGTCATTTCGTTCTGAATCGCTTTCCGATGTGCGAATCGAGATCATACTTACAATCGAGTGATGTCGTTTCCGAACGTTCATAAATATGAAGAACGGTGATCACCGATAGATTTTTGTGAGAATCGCATCAAATCAAGAAGATTCACTGACATTTCGAACAAAATCAGATTCCGACGTGCCATTCGAGATCATACCTTACAATCGAATGATGTCGTTTCCGAACGTTCATGAACATGAAAATTGGTGATCACCGATACACTTTTGTGTGAATCGACACAAATTAACAAGATTCACTGACATTTCGTTCTAAATCGCTTTCCGATGTGCGAATCGAGATCATACCTTACAATCGAGTGATGTCGTTTCCGAACGTTCATAAACATGAAAATTGGTGATCACCGATACACTTTTGTGTGAATCGACACAAATTAACAAGATTCACTGACATTTCGTTCTGAATCGTTTTCCGATGTGCGAATCGAGATCATACCTTACAATCGAATGATGTCGTTTCCGAACGTTCATAAACATGAAGAACGGTGATCACCGATACACTTTTGTGTGAATCGACACAAATTAACAAGATTCACTGACATTTCGTTCTGAATCGCTTTCCGATGTGCGAATCGAGATCATACCTTACAATCGAGTGATGTCGTTTACGAACCATCATAAACGTGAAAATTGGTGATCACCGATAAACTTTTGTGTAAATCGATAAAAATTATCAAGAATCACTGACATTTCGAACTGAACAGCTTTCCGATATGCGATCCGAGATCATAACTTACAATCGAGTGATGTCGTTTCCGAACGTTCATAAACATGAAGAACGGTGATCACCGATAGATTTTTGTGAGAATCGCAACAAATCAAGAAGATTCACTGACATTTCGAACAAAATCAGATTCCGACGTGCGATGCGAGATCATAACTTACAATCGAGTGATGTAGTTTCCGAACGTTCATAAACGTGAAAATTGGAGATCACCGATACACTTTTGTGTGAATCGATACAATTTAACAACATTCACTGACATTTCGACCAGCATCGATTTCCGACGAGCGATTCGAGATCATTACACGTCGGAAAGCGATTCAGAACGAAATGTCAGTGAATCTTGTTAATTTCTATCAATTCACACAAAAGTGAATCGGTGATCACCAATTTTCATGTTTATGCACGTTCGGATACGACATAACTCGATTGTAAGTTATGATCTCGAATCGCACGTCGGAAAGCTGCTCTTTTCGAAATGTCAGTGAATGTTGTTAAATTGTATCGATTCACACAAAAGTGTATCGGTGATCTCCAATTTTCACGTTTATGATGGTTCGGAAACGACATCAGTCGATTGTAAGTTATGATCTCGATTCTCACATTGGAAAGCGATTCAGAACGAAATGTCAGTGAATCTTGATAATTTCTATCGATTCACACAAAAGTGAATCGGTGATCACCAATTTTCATGTTTATGCACGTTCGGAAACGACATTACTCGATTGTAAGTTATGATCTCGAATCGCACGTCGGAAAGCTGCTCTTTTCGAAATGTCAGTGAATGTTGTTAAATTGTATCGATTCACACAAAAGTGTATCGGTGATCTCCAATTTTCACGTTTATGAACATTCGGAAACGACATCAGTCGATTGTAAGTTATGATCTCGAATCGCACGTCGGAAAGCTGCTCTTTTCGAAATGTCAGTGAATGTTGTTCGATTGTATCGATTCACACAAAAGTGTATCGGTGATCTCCAATTTTCACGTTCATGATGGCTCGGAAACGACTTCACTCGATTATCTCGAATCGCACGTCGGAAAGCGATGCTGGTCGAAATGTCAGTGAATCTTGTCGATTTGTTACGAATCTCGCAAAAGTCTGTAGGTGTTCACCGTTTTTCATGTTTATGAACGTTCGGAAACGACATCAGTCGATTGTAATTTATGATCTCGATTCGCACATCGGAAAGCGATTCAGAACGAAATGTCAGTGAATCTTGTTAATTTCTATCGATTCACACAAAAGTGAATCGGTGATCACCAATTTTCATGTTTATGCACGTTCGGATACGACATAACTCGATTGTAAGTTATGATCTCGAATCGCACATCGGAAAGCTGCTCTTTTCGAAATGTCAGTGAATGTTGTTAAATTGTATCGATTCACACAAAAGTGTATCGGTGATCTCCAATTTTCACGTATATGATGGTTCGGAAACGACATCACTCGATTGTAAGTTATGGTCTCGATTCGCACATTGGAAAGCGATTCAGAACGAAATGTCAGTGAATCTTGTTAATTTCTATCGATTCACACAAAAGTGAATCGGTGATCACCAATTTTCATGTTTATGCACGTTCGGAAACGCCATAACTCGATTGTAAGTTATGATCTCGAATCGCACATCGGAAAGGGATTCAGAACGAAATGTCAGTGAATCTTGTTAATTTCTATCAATTCACACAAAAGTGAATCGGTGATCACCAATTTTCATGTTTATGCACGTTCGGAAACGACATCAGTCGATTGTAAGTTATGATCTCGAATCGCACGTCGGAAACCGATTCTGTTCGAATTGTAAGTGAATCTTGATAATTTGTAACGATTCTCACAAAAGTTTATTTGTGATCACCAATTTTCATATTTGTGAACGTTCAGAAACGACATCGTTCGATTGTCAGTTCCGGTCTCGAATCGCATTTCGGATTGCGATTCTGATAGAAATGTCGGAAAAAATTGTTGATTTGTAACGATTAACACAAAAGATTATCGCTGATTACCTATTTTCATGTTTATGAAAGATTGGAAACGTTCACCGATAAACGTCACATATCAACAATTTTACAGACATTTAGTATCGCAATCCGAAGGGCCATTTGAGATCTGAACTGACAATCGAGCGATGAAAACGTTTCCAAACGTTCATAAACATGAAGATTGGTGATCACCAATAAAATTTTTGTTCAATTCATGACAAATTAACAATATTCAATGACATTTCGATTCGAGATCATAAATTACAATCGAGTGATGTCATTTCCGAACGTTCATAAACATGAACATTGGTGATCACCGATACACTTTGGTGTGAGTCGATAAAAATTAACAAGATTCACTGACATTTCGAACTGAACAGCTTTCCGACGTGCGATTCGAGATCATACCTTACAATCGAGTGATGTCGTTTCCGAACGTTCATAAACATGAAGAACGGTGATCACCGATAGATTTTTGTGAGAATCGCATCAAATCAAGAAGATTCACTGACATTTCGAACAAAATCAGATTCCGACGTGCGATTCGAGATCATAACTTACAATCGAGTGATGTCGTTTCCGAACGTTCATAAACGTGAAAATTGGTGATCACCGATACACTTTTGTGTGAATCGATACAATTTAACAGCATTCACTGACATTTCGAACAGAACAGCTTTCCAACGTGCGATCCGAGATCATAACTTACAATCGAGTGATGTCATTTCCGAACGTTCATAAACGTGAAAATTGGTGATCACCGATACACTTTTGTGTGAATCGATAAAATTTAACAACATTCACTGACATTACGAACAGAACAGCTTTCCGACGTGCTATTCGAGATCATACCTTACAATCGAATGATGTCGTTTCCGAACGTTCATGAACATGAAAATTGGTGATCACCGATACACTTTTGTGTGAATAGACACAAATTAACAAGATTTACTGACATTTCGTTCTGAATCGCTTTCCGATGTGCGAATCGAGATCATACCATACAATCGAGTGATGTCGTTTCCGAACCATCATAGACGTGAAAATTGGTGATCACCGTTAAACTTTTGTGTAAATCGACACAAATTAACAAGATTCACTGACATTTCGAACTGAACAGCTTTCCGACGTGCGATTCGAGATCATACCTTACAAGCGAGTGATGTCGTTTCCGAACTTTCATATACATGAAAATTGGTGTTCACCGATACACTTTTGTATGAATCGATGGAAATTAACAAGATTCACTGACATTTCGTTCTGAATCGCTTTCCGATGTGCGAATCGAGATCATACCTTACAATCGAGTGATGTCGTTTCCGAACGTTCATAAACATGAAAATTGGTGATCACCGATACACTTTTGTGTAAATCGATAAAAATTAACAAGATTCACTGACATTTCGAACTGAACAGCTTTCCGACGTGCGATCCGAGATCATAACTTACAATCGAGTGATGTCGTTTCCGAACGTTCATAAACATGAAGAACGGCGATCACCGATAGATTTTTGTGAGAATCGCATCAAATCAAGAAGATTCACTGACATTTCGAACAAAATCAGATTCCGACGTGCGATTCGAGATCATAAATTACAATCGAGTGATGTCGTTTCCGAACGTTCATAAACGTGAAAATTGGTGATCACCGATACACTTTTGTGTGAATCGATAAAATTTAACAACATTCACTGACATTACGAACAGAAAAGCTTTCCGACGTGCTATTCGAGATCATACTTTACAATCGAATGATGTCGTTTCCGAACGTTCATGAACATGAAAATTGGTGATCACCGATACACTTTTGTGTGAATCGACACAAATTAACAAGATTCACTGACATTTCGTTCTGAATCGCTTTCCGATGTGCGAATCGAGATCATACCTTACAATCGAGTGATGTCGTTTCCGAACGTTCATATACATGAAAATTGGTGTTCACCGATACACTTTTGTGTGAATCGATACAATTTAACAGCATTCACTGACATTTCGTTCTGAATCGCTTTCCGATGTGCGAATCGAGATCATACTTACAATCGAGTGATGTCGTTTCCGAACGTTCATAAACATGAAGAACGGTGATCACCGATAGATTTTTGTGAGAATCGCATCAAATCAAGAAGATTCACTGACATTTCGAACAAAATCAGATTCCGACGTGCGATTCGAGATCATAACTTACAATCGAGTGATGTCGTTTCCGAACGTTCATGAACATGAAAATTGGTGATCACCGATACACTTTTGTGTGAATAGACACAAATTAACAAGATTTACTGACATTTCGTTCTGAATCGCTTTCCGATGTGCGAATCGAATCATACCTTACAATCGAGTGATGTCGTTTCCGAACCATCATAGACGTGAAAATTGGTGATCACCGTTAAACTTTTTTGTAAATCGATAAAAATTAACAAGATTCACTGACATTTCGAACTGAACAGCTTTCCGACATGCGATCCGAGATCATAACTTACAATCGAGTGATGTCGTTTCCGAACGTTCATAAACATGAAGAACGGTGATCACCGATAGATTTTTGTGAGAATCGCATCAAATCAAGAAGATTCACTGACATTTCGAACAAAATCAGATTCCGAAGTGCGATTCGAGATCATAACTTACAATCGAGTGATGTCATTTCCGAACGTTCATAAACGTGAAAATTGGTGATCACCGATACACTTTTGTGTGAATCGATAAAATTTAACAACATTCACTGACATTACGAACAGAACAGCTTTCCGACGTGCTATTCGAGATCATACCTTACAATCGAATGATGTCGTTTCCGAACGTTCATGAACATGAAAATTGGTGATCACCGATACACTTTTGTGTGAATAGACACAAATTAACAAGATTTACTGCCATTTCGTTCTGAATCGCTTTCCGATGTGCGAATCGAATCATACCTTACAATCGAGTGATGTCGTTTCCGAACCATCATAGACGTGAAAATTGGTGATCACCGTTAAACTTTTGTGTAAATCGATAAAAATTAACAAGATTCACTGACATTTCGAACTGAACAGCTTTCCGACATGCGATCCGAGATCATAACTTACAATCGAGTGATGTCGTTTCCGAACGTTCATAAACATGAAAATTGGTGATCACCGATACACTTTTGTGTGAATCGACACAAATTAACAAGATTCACTGACATTTCGTTCTGAATCGCTTTCCGATGTGCGAATCGAGATCATACCTTACAATCGAATGATGTCGTTTCCGAACGTTCATAAACATGAAGAACGGTGATCACCGATACACTTTTGTGTGAATCGACACAAATTAACAAGATTCACTGACATTTCGTTCTGAATCGCTTTCCGATGTGCGAATCGAGATCATACCTTACAATCGAGTGATGTCGTTTACGAACCATCATAAACGTGAAAATTGGTGATCACCGATAAACTTTTGTGTAAATCGATATAAATTAACAAGATTCACTGACATTTCGAACTGAACAGCTTTCCGACGTGCGAATCGAGATCATACCTTACAAGCGAGTGATGTCGTTTCCGAACGTTCATATACATGAAAATTGGTGTTCACCGATACACTTTTGTATGAATCGATGGAAATTAACAAGATTCACTGACATTTCGTTCTGAATCGCTTTCCGATGTGCGAATCGAGATCATACCTTACAATCGAGTGATGTCGTTTCCGAACGTTCATAAACATGAAGAACGGTGATCACCGATAGATTTTTGTGAGAATCGCATCAAATCAAGAAGATTCACTGACATTTCGAACAAAATCAGATTCCGACGTGCCATTCGAGATCATACCTTACAATCGAGTGATGTCGTTTCCGAACGTTCATAAACATGAAAATTGGTGATCACCGATACACTTTTGTGTGAATCGACACAAATTAACAAGATTCACTGACATTTCGTTCTGAATCGCTTTCCGATGTGCGAATCGAGATCATACCTTACAATCGAGTGATGTCGTTTACGAACCATCATAAACGTGAAAATTGGTGACCACCGATAAACTTTTGTGTAAATCGATAAAAATTAACAACATTCACTGACATTTCGAAAAGAGCAGCTTTCCGACGTGCGATTCGAGATCATAACTAACAATCGAGTTATGTCGTATCCGAACGTGCATAAACATGAAAATTGGTGATCACCGATTCACTTTTGTGTGAATCGATAGAAATTAACAAGATTCACTGACATTTCGGTCTGAATCGCTTTCCGATGTGCGAATCGAGATCATAAATTACAATCGAGTGATGTCGTTTCCGAACGTTCATAAACATGAAAATTCGTGATCATCGATACACTTTTGTGTGAATCGACACAAATTAACAAGATTCACTGACATTTCGTTCTGAATCGCTTTCCGATGTGCGAATCGAGATCATACCTTACAATCGAGTGATGTCGTTTACGAACCATCATAAACGTGAAAATTGGTGATCACCGATAAACTTTTGTGTAAATCGATAAAAATTAACAAGATTCACTGACATTTCGAACTGAACAGCTTTCCGACATGCGATCCGAGATCATAACTTACAATCGAGTGATGTCGTTTCCGAACGTTCATAAACATGAAGAACGGTGATCACCGATAGATTTTTGTGAGAATCGCATCAAATCAAGAAGATTCACTGACATTTCGAACAAAATCAGATTCCGACGTGCCATTCGAGATCATACCTTACAATCGAATGATGTCGTTTCCGAACGTTCATAAACGTGAAAATTGGAGATCACCGATACACTTTTGTGTGAATCGATACAATTTAACAACATTCACTGACATTTCGACCAGCATCGATTTCCGACGAGCGATTCGAGATCATTACACGTCGGAAAGCGATTCAGAACGAAATGTCAGTGAACCTTGTTAATTTGTATCGATTCGCACAAAAGTGTATCGGTGATCACAAATTTTCATGTTTATGAACGTTCGGGAAGGACATCAATCGATTGTAAGTTATGATCTCGATTGGCACTGTGGCAAGCGATTCAGAACGAAATGTCAGTTAATCTTGCTACTTTGTATCGATTCACACAAAAGTTTATCGGTGAACACCAATTTTCATGTATATGAACGTTCGGAAACGACATCACTCGATTGTAAGTTATGATCTCGAATCGCAAGTCGAAAAGCTGTTCTGTTCGAAATGTCAGTGAATGTTGTTAAATTGTATCGATTCACACAAAAGTGTATGGGTGATCACGAAATTTCACGTTTATAAACGTTCGGAAACGACATCACTCGGTTGTAAGGTGTGATCGCGATTCGCACATCGGAAAGCGATTCAGAACGAAAAGTCAGTGAATCTTGTTAATTTCTATCAATTCACACAAAAGTGAATCTGTGATCACCAATTTTCATGTTTATGCACGTTCGGAAACGACATAACTCGATTGTAAGTTATGATCTCGAATCGCCCGTCGGAAACCGATTCTGTTCGAATTGTAAGTGAATCTTGATAATTTGTAACGATTCTCACAAAAGTTTATTTGTGATCACCAATTTTCATATTTGTGAACGTTCAAAAACGACATCGTTCGATTGTCAGTTCCGGTCTCGAATCGCATTTCGGATTGCGATTCTGATAGAAATGTCGGAAAAAATTGTTGATTTGTAACGATTAACACAAAAGATTATCGCTGATTACCTATTTTCATGTTTATGAAAGATTGGAAACGTTCACCGATAAACGTCACATATCAACAATTTTACAGACATTTAGTATCGCAATCCGAAGGGCCATTTGAGATCTGAACTGACAATCGAGCGATGAAAACGTTTCCGAACGTTCATAAACATGAAGATTGGTGATCACCAATAAAATTTTTGTTGAATTCATGACAAATTAACAATATTCAATGACATTTCGATTCGAGATCATAAATTACAATCGAGTGATGTCATTTCCGAACGTTCATAAACATGAACATTGGTGATCACCGATACACTTTTGTGTGAATCGACACAAATTAACAAGATTCACTGACATTTCGTTCTGAATCGCTTTCCGATGTGCGAATCGAGATCATACCTTACAATCGAGTGATGTCGTTTACGAACCATCATAAACGTGAAAATCGGTGATCACCGATAAACTTTTGTGTAAATCGATAAAAATTAACAAGATTCACTGACATTTCGAACTGAACAGCTTTCCGACGTGCGATTCGAGATCATACCTTACAATCGAGTGATGTCGTTTCCGAACGTTCATATACATGAAAATTGGTGTTCACCGATACACTTTTGTATGAATCGATGGAAATTAACAAGATTCACTGACATTTCGTTCTGAATCGCTTTCCGATGTGCGAATCGAGATCATACCTTACAATCGAGTGATGTCGTTTCCGAACGTTCATAAACATGAAAATTGGTGATCACCGATACACTTTTGTGTGAATCGACACAAATTAACAAGATTCACTGACATTTCGTTCTGAATCGCTTTCCGATGTGCGAATCGAGATCATACCTTACAATCGAGTGATGTCGTTTACGAACCATCAAAAACGTGAAAATTGGTGATCACCGATAAACTTTTGTGTAAATCGATAAAAATTAACAAGATTCACTGACATTTCGAACTGAACAGCTTTCCGACGTGCGATCCGAGATCATAACTTACAATCGAGTGATGTCGTTTCCGAACGTTCATAAACATGAAGAACGGCGATCACCGATAGATTTTTGTGAGAATCGCATCAAATCAAGAAGATTCACTGACATTTCGAACAAAATCAGATTCCGACGTGCGATTCGAGATCATAAATTACAATCGAGTGATGTCGTTTCCGAACGTTCATAAACGTGAAAATTGGTGATCACCGACACACTTTTGTGTGAATCGATAAAATTTAACAACATTCACTGACATTACGAACAGAAAAGCTTTCCGACGTGCTATTCGAGATCATACTTTACAATCGAATGATGTCGTTTCCGAACGTTCATGAACATGAAAATTGGTGATCACCGATACACTTTTGTGTGAATCGACACAAATTAACAAGATTCACTGACATTTCGTTCTGAATCGCTTTCCGATGTGCGAATCGAGATCATACCTTACAATCGAGTGATGTCGTTTCCGAACCATCATAGACGTGAAAATTGGTGATCACCGTTAAACTTTTGTGTAAATCGATAAAAATTAACAAGATTCACTGACATTTCGAACTGAACAGCTTTCCGACATGCGATCCGAGATCATAACTTACAATCGAGTGATGTCGTTTCCGAACGTTCATAAACATGAAAATTGGTGATCACCGATACACTTTTGTGTGAATCGACACAAATTAACAAGATTCACTGACATTTCGTTCTGAATCGCTTTCCGATGTGCGAATCGAGATCATACCTTACAATCGAATGATGTCGTTTCCGAACGTTCATAAACATGAAGAACGGTGATCACCGATACACTTTTGTGTGAATCGACACAAATTAACAAGATTCACTGACATTTCGTTCTGAACCGCTTTCCGATGTGCGAATCGAGATCATACCTTACAATCGAGTGATGTCGTTTACGAACCATCATAAACGTGAAAATTGGTGATCACCGATAAACTTTTGTGTAAATCGATATAAATTAACAAGATTCACTGACATTTCGAACTGAACAGCTTTCCGACGTGCGAATCGAGATCATACCTTACAAGCGAGTGATGTCGTTTCCGAACGTTCATATACATGAAAATTGGTGTTCACCGATACACTTTTGTATGAATCGATGGAAATTAACAAGATTCACTGACATTTCGTTCTGAATCGCTTTCCGATGTGCGAATCGAGATCATACCTTACAATCGAGTGATGTCGTTTCCGAACGTTCATAAACATGAAAATTGGTGATCACCGATACACTTTTGTGTGAATCGACACAAATTAACAAGATTCACTGACATTTCGTTCTGAATCGCTTTCCGATGTGCGAATCGAGATCATACCTTACAATCGAGTGATGTCGTTTCCGAACCATCATAGACGTGAAAATTGGTGATCACCGTTAAACTTTTGTGTAAATCGATAAAAATTAACAAGATTCACTGACATTTCGAACTGAACAGCTTTCCGACATGCGATCCGAGATCATAACTTACAATCGAGTGATGTCGTTTCCGAACGTTCATAAACATGAAGAACGGTGATCACCGATAGATTTTTGTGAGAATCGCATCAAATCAAGAAGATTCACTGACATTTCGAACAAAATCAGATTCCGACGTGCCATTCGAGATCATACCTTACAATCGAGTGATGTCGTTTCCGAACGTTCATAAACATGAAAATTGGTGATCACCGATACACTTTTGTGTGAATCGACACAAATTAACAAGATTCACTGACATTTCGTTCTGAATCGCTTTCCGATGTGCGAATCGAGATCATACCTTACAATCGAGTGATGTCGTTTACGAACCATCATAAACGTGAAAATTGGTGACCACCGATAAACTTTTGTGTAAATCGATAAAAATTAACAACATTCACTGACATTTCGAAAAGAGCAGCTTTCCGACGTGCGATTCGAGATCATAACTAACAATCGAGTTATGTCGTATCCGAACGTGCATAAACATGAAAATTGGTGATCACCGATTCACTTTTGTGTGAATCGATAGAAATTAACAAGATTCACTGACATTTCGGTCTGAATCGCTTTCCGATGTGCGAATCGAGATCATAAATTACAATCGAGTGATGTCGTTTCCGAACGTTCATAAACATGAAAATTCGTGATCATCGATACACTTTTGTGTGAATCGACACAAATTAACAAGATTCACTGACATTTCGTTCTGAATCGCTTTCCGATGTGCGAATCGAGATCATACCTTACAATCGAGTGATGTCGTTTCCGAACGTTCATAAACATGAAAATTGGTGATCACCGATACACTTTTGTGTAAATCGATAAAAATTAACAAGATTCACTGACATTTCGAACTGAACAGCTTTCCGACGTGCGATCCGAGATCATAACTTACAATCGAGTGATGTCGTTTCCGAACGTTCATAAACATGAAGAACGGCGATCACCGATAGATTTTTGTGAGAATCGCATCAAATCAAGAAGATTCACTGACATTTCGCAGATTCCGACGTGCGATTCGAGATCATAAATTACAATCGAGTGATGTCGTTTCCGAACGTTCATAAACGTGAAAATTGGTGATCACCGATACACTTTTGTGTGAATCGATAAAATTTAACAACATTCACTGACATTACGAACAGAAAAGCTTTCCGACGTGCTATTCGAGATCATACTTTACAATCGAATGATGTCGTTTCCGAACGTTCATGAACATGAAAATTGGTGATCACCGATACACTTTTGTGTGAATCGACACAAATTAACAAGATTCACTGACATTTCGTTCTGAATCGCTTTCCGATGTGCGAATCGAGATCATACCTTACAATCGAGTGATGTCGTTTCCGAACGTTCATATACATGAAAATTGGTGTTCACCGATACACTTTTGTGTGAATCGATACAATTTAACAGCATTCACTGACATTTCGTTCTGAATCGCTTTCCGATGTGCGAATCGAGATCATACTTACAATCGAGTGATGTCGTTTCCGAACGTTCATAAACATGAAGAACGGTGATCACCGATAGATTTTTGTGAGAATCGCATCAAATCAAGAAGATTCACTGACATTTCGAACAAAATCAGATTCCGACGTGCGATTCGAGATCATAACTTACAATCGAGTGATGTCGTTTCCGAACGTTCATGAACATGAAAATTGGTGATCACCGATACACTTTTGTGTGAATAGACACAAATTAACAAGATTTACTGACATTTCGTTCTGAATCGCTTTCCGATGTGCGAATCGAATCATACCTTACAATCGAGTGATGTCGTTTCCGAACCATCATAGACGTGAAAATTGGTGATCACCGTTAAACTTTTTTGTAAATCGATAAAAATTAACAAGATTCACTGACATTTCGAACTGAACAGCTTTCCGACATGCGATCCGAGATCATAACTTACAATCGAGTGATGTCGTTTCCGAACGTTCATAAACATGAAGAACGGTGATCACCGATAGATTTTTGTGAGAATCGCATCAAATCAAGAAGATTCACTGACATTTCGAACAAAATCAGATTCCGAAGTGCGATTCGAGATCATAACTTACAATCGAGTGATGTCATTTCCGAACGTTCATAAACGTGAAAATTGGTGATCACCGATACACTTTTGTGTGAATCGATAAAATTTAACAACATTCACTGACATTACGAACAGAACAGCTTTCCGACGTGCTATTCGAGATCATACCTTACAATCGAATGATGTCGTTTCCGAACGTTCATGAACATGAAAATTGGTGATCACCGATACACTTTTGTGTGAATAGACACAAATTAACAAGATTTACTGCCATTTCGTTCTGAATCGCTTTCCGATGTGCGAATCGAATCATACCTTACAATCGAGTGATGTCGTTTCCGAACCATCATAGACGTGAAAATTGGTGATCACCGTTAAACTTTTGTGTAAATCGATAAAAATTAACAAGATTCACTGACATTTCGAACTGAACAGCTTTCCGACATGCGATCCGAGATCATAACTTACAATCGAGTGATGTCGTTTCCGAACGTTCATAAACATGAAAATTGGTGATCACCGATACACTTTTGTGTGAATCGACACAAATTAACAAGATTCACTGACATTTCGTTCTGAATCGCTTTCCGATGTGCGAATCGAGATCATACCTTACAATCGAGTGATGTCGTTTACGAACCATCATAAACGTGAAAATTGGTGACCACCGATAAACTTTTGTGTAAATCGATAAAAATTAACAACATTCACTGACATTTCGAAAAGAGCAGCTTTCCGACGTGCGATTCGAGATCATAACTAACAATCGAGTTATGTCGTATCCGAACGTGCATAAACATGAAAATTGGTGATCACCGATTCACTTTTGTGTGAATCGATAGAAATTAACAAGATTCACTGACATTTCGGTCTGAATCGCTTTCCGATGTGCGAATCGAGATCATAAATTACAATCGAGTGATGTCGTTTCCGAACGTTCATAAACATGAAAATTCGTGATCATCGATACACTTTTGTGTGAATCGACACAAATTAACAAGATTCACTGACATTTCGTTCTGAATCGCTTTCCGATGTGCGAATCGAGATCATACCTTACAATCGAGTGATGTCGTTTACGAACCATCATAAACGTGAAAATCGGTGATCACCGATAAACTTTTGTGTAAATCGATAAAAATTAACAAGATTCACTGACATTTCGAACTGAACAGCTTTCCGACGTGCGATTCGAGATCATACCTTACAATCGAGTGATGTCGTTTCCGAACGTTCATATACATGAAAATTGGTGTTCACCGATACACTTTTGTATGAATCGATGGAAATTAACAAGATTCACTGACATTTCGTTCTGAATCGCTTTCCGATGTGCGAATCGAGATCATACCTTACAATCGAGTGATGTCGTTTCCGAACGTTCATAAACATGAAAATTGGTGATCACCGATACACTTTTGTGTGAATCGACACAAATTAACAAGATTCACTGACATTTCGTTCTGAATCGCTTTCCGATGTGCGAATCGAGATCATACCTTACAATCGAGTGATGTCGTTTACGAACCATCAAAAACGTGAAAATTGGTGATCACCGATAAACTTTTGTGTAAATCGATAAAAATTAACAAGATTCACTGACATTTCGAACTGAACAGCTTTCCGACGTGCGATCCGAGATCATAACTTACAATCGAGTGATGTCGTTTCCGAACGTTCATAAACATGAAGAACGGCGATCACCGATAGATTTTTGTGAGAATCGCATCAAATCAAGAAGATTCACTGACATTTCGAACAAAATCAGATTCCGACGTGCCATTCGAGATCATACCTTACAATCGAATGATGTCGTTTCCGAACGTTCATGAACATGAAAATTGGTGATCACCGATACACTTTTGTGTGAATCGACACAAATTAACAAGATTCACTGACATTTCGTTCTGAATCGCTTTCCGATGTGCGAATCGAGATCATACCTTACAATCGAGTGATGTCATTTCCGAACCATCATAAACGTGAAAATTGGTGATCACCGTTAAACTTTTGTGTAAATCGATAAAAATTAACAAGATTCACTGACATTTCGAACTGAACAGCTTTCCGATATGCGATCCGAGATCATAACTTACAATCGAGTGATGTCGTTTCCGAACGTTCATAAACATGAAGAACGGTGATCACCGATAGATTTTTGTGAGAATCGCAACAAATCAAGAAGATTCACTGACATTTCGAACAAAATCAGATTCCGACGTGCGATGCGAGATCATAACTTACAATCGAGTGATGTAGTTTCCGAACGTTCATAAACGTGAAAATTAGAGATCACCGATACACTTTTGTGTGAATCGATACAATTTAACAACATTCACTGACATTTCGACCAGCATCGATTTCCGACGAGCGATTCGAGATCATTACACGTCGGAAAGCGATTCAGAACGAAATGTCAGTGAACCTTGTTAATTTGTATCGATTCGCACAAAAGTGTATCGGTGATCACAAATTTTCATGTTTATGAACGTTCGGGAAGGACATCAATCGATTGTAAGTTATGATCTCGATTGGCACTGTGGCAAGCGATTCAGAACGAAATGTCAGTTAATCTTGCTACTTTGTATCGATTCACACAAAAGTTTATCGGTGAACACCAATTTTCATGTATATGAACGTTCGGAAACGACATCACTCGATTGTAAGTTATGATCTCGAATCGCAAGTCGAAAAGCTGTTCTGTTCGAAATGTCAGTGAATGTTGTTAAATTGTATCGATTCACACAAAAGTGTATGGGTGATCACGAAATTTCACGTTTATAAACGTTCGGAAACGACATCACTCGGTTGTAAGGTGTGATCGCGATTCGCACATCGGAAAGCGATTCAGAACGAAATGTCAGTGAATCTTGTTAATTTCTATCAATTCACACAAAAGTGAATCGGTGATCACCAATTTTCATGTTTATGCACGTTCGGATACGACATAACTCGATTGTAAGTTATGATCTCGAATCGCACATCGGAAAGCTGCTCTTTTCGAAATGTCAGTGAATGTTGTTAAATTGTATCGATTCACACAAAAGTGTATCGGTGATCTCCAATTTTCACGTATATGATGGTTCGGAAACGACATCACTCGATTGTAAGTTATGGTCTCGATTCGCACATTGGAAAGCGATTCAGAACGAAATGTCAGTGAATGTTGTTAATTTCTATCGATTCACACAAAAGTGAATCGGTGATCACCAATTTTCATGTTTATGCACGTTCGGAAACGCCATAACTCGATTGTAAGTTATGATCTCGAATCGCACATCGGAAAGGGATTCAGAACGAAATGTCAGTGAATCTTGTTAATTTCTATCAATTCACACAAAAGTGAATCGGTGATCACCAATTTTCATGTTTTGCACGTTCGGAAACGACATCAGTCGATTGTAAGTTATGATCTCGAATCGCACGTCGGAAAGCTGCTCTTTTCGAAATGTCAGTGAATGTTGTTAAATTGTATCGCTTCACACAAAAGTGTATCGGTGATCTCCAATTTTCACGTTTATGATGGTTCGGAAACGACATCACTCGATTGTAAGTTATGATCTCGATTCGCACATTGGAAAGCGATTCAGAACGAAATGTCAGTGAATCTTGATAATTTCTATCGATTCACACAAAAGTGAATCGGTGATCACAAATTTTCATGTTTATGAACGTTCGGGAAGGACATCAATCGATTGTAAGTTATGATCTCGATTGGCACTGTGGCAAGCGATTCAGAACGAAATGTCAGTTAATCTTGCTACTTTGTATCGATTCACACAAAAGTTTATCGGTGAACACCAATTTTCATGTATATGAACGTTCGGAAACGACATCACTCGATTGTAAGTTATGATCTCGAATCGCAAGTCGAAAAGCTGTTCTGTTCGAAATGTCAGTGAATGTTGTTAAATTGTATCGATTCACACAAAAGTGTATGGGTGATCACGAAATTTCACGTTTATAAACGTTCGGAAACGACATCACTCGGTTGTAAGGTGTGATCGCGATTCGCACATCGGAAAGCGATTCAGAACGAAATGTCAGTGAATCTTGTTAATTTCTATCAATTCACACAAAAGTGAATCGGTGATCACCAATTTTCATGTTTATGCACGTTTGGATACGACATAACTCGATTGTAAGTTATGATCTCGAATCGCACATCGGAAAGCTGCTCTTTTCGAAATGTCAGTGAATGTTGTTAAATTGTATCGATTCACACAAAAGTGTATCGGTGATCTCCAATTTTCACGTTTATGATGGTTCGGAAACGACATCACTCGATTGTAAGTTATGGTCTCGATTCGCACATTGGAAAGCGATTCAGAACGAAATGTCAGTGAATCTTGTTAATTTCTATCGATTCACACAAAAGTGAATCGGTGATCACCAATTTTCATGTTTATGCACGTTCGGAAACGCCATAACTCGATTGTAAGTTATGATCTCGAATCGCACATCGGAAAGGGATTCAGAACGAAATGTCAGTGAATCTTGTTAATTTCTATCAATTCACACAAAAGTGAATCGGTGATCACCAATTTTCATGTTTATGCACGTTCGGAAACGACATCAGTCGATTGTAAGTTATGATCTCGAATCGCACGTCGGAAAGCTGCTCTTTTCGAAATGTCAGTGAATGTTGTTAAATTGTATCGCTTCACACAAAAGTGTATCGGTGATCTCCAATTTTCACGTTTATGATGGTTCGGAAACGACATCAGTCGATTGTAATTTATGATCTCGATTCGCACATCGGAAAGCGATTCAGAACGAAATGTCAGTGAATCTTGTTAATTTCTATCGATTAACACAAAAGTGAATCGGTGTTCACCAATTTTCATGTTTATGCACGTTCGGATACGACATAACTCGATTGTAAGTTATGATCTCGAATCGCACGTCGGAAAGCTGCTCTTTTCGAATGGTCAGTGAATGTTGTTAAATTGTATCGATTCACACAAAAGTGTATCGGTGATCTCCAATTTTCACGTTTATGATGGTTCGGAAACGACATCACTCGATTGTAAGTTATGGTCTCGATTCGCACATTGGAAAGCGATTCAGAACGAAATGTCAGTGAATCTTGTTAATTTCTATCGATTCACACAAAAGTGAATCGGTGATCACCAATTTTCATGTTTATGCACGTTCGGAAACGCCATAAGTCGATTGTAAGTTATGATCTCGAATCGCACGTCGGAAAGCTGCTCTTTTCGAAATGTCAGTGAATGTTGTTAAATTGTATCGATTCACACAAAAGTGTATCGGTGATCTCCAATTTGCACGTTTATGATGGTTCGGAAACTACATCACGCGATTGTAAGTTCTGATCTCGATTCGCACATCAGAAAGCGATTCAGAACGAAAAGTCAGTGAATCTTGTTAATTTCTATCAATTCACACAAAAGTGAATCTGTGATCACCAATTTTCATGTTTATGCACGTTCGGAAACGACATAACTCGATTGTAAGTTATGATCTCGAATCGCCCGTCGGAAACCGATTCTGTTCGAATTGTAAGTGAATCTTGATAATTTGTAACGATTCTCACAAAAGTTTATTTGTGATCACCAATTTTCATATTTGTGAACGTTCAAAAACGACATCGTTCGATTGTCAGTTCCGGTCTCGAATCGCATTTCGGATTGCGATTCTGATAGAAATGTCGGAAAAAATTGTTGATTTGTAACGATTAACACAAAAGATTATCGCTGATTACCTATTTTCATGTTTATGAAAGATTGGAAACGTTCACCGATAAACGTCACATATCAACAATTTTACAGACATTTAGTATCGCAATCCGAAGGGCCATTTGAGATCTGAACTGACAATCGAGCGATGAAAACGTTTCCGAACGTTCATAAACATGAAGATTGGTGATCACCAATAAAATTTTTGTTCAATTCATGACAAATTAACAATATTCAATGACATTTCGATTCGAGATCATAAATTACAATCGAGTGATGTCATTTCCGAACGTTCATAAACATGAACATTGGTGATCACCGATACACTTTTGTGTGAATCGACACAAATTAACAAGATTCACTGACATTTCGTTCTGAATCGCTTTCCGATGTGCGAATCGAGATCATACCTTACAATCGAGTGATGTCGTTTACGAACCATCATAAACGTGAAAATCGGTGATCACCGATAAACTTTTGTGTAAATCGATAAAAATTAACAAGATTCACTGACATTTCGAACTGAACAGCTTTCCGACGTGCGATTCGAGATCATACCTTACAATCGAGTGATGTCGTTTCCGAACGTTCATATACATGAAAATTGGTGTTCACCGATACACTTTTGTATGAATCGATGGAAATTAACAAGATTCACTGACATTTCGTTCTGAATCGCTTTCCGATGTGCGAATCGAGATCATACCTTACAATCGAGTGATGTCGTTTCCGAACGTTCATAAACATGAAAATTGGTGATCACCGATACACTTTTGTGTGAATCGACACAAATTAACAAGATTCACTGACATTTCGTTCTGAATCGCTTTCCGATGTGCGAATCGAGATCATACCTTACAATCGAGTGATGTCGTTTACGAACCATCAAAAACGTGAAAATTGGTGATCACCGATAAACTTTTGTGTAAATCGATAAAAATTAACAAGATTCACTGACATTTCGAACTGAACAGCTTTCCGACGTGCGATCCGAGATCATAACTTACAATCAAGTGATGTCGTTTCCGAACGTTCATAAACATGAAGAACGGCGATCACCGATAGATTTTTGTGAGAATCGCATCAAATCAAGAAGATTCACTGACATTTCGAACAAAATCAGATTCCGACGTGCGATTCGAGATCATAAATTACAATCGAGTGATGTCGTTTCCGAACGTTCATAAACGTGAAAATTGGTGATCACCGATACACTTTTGTGTGAATCGATAAAATTTAACAACATTCACTGACATTACGAACAGAAAAGCTTTCCGACGTGCTATTCGAGATCATACTTTACAATCGAATGATGTCGTTTCCGAACGTTCATGAACATGAAAATTGGTGATCACCGATACACTTTTGTGTGAATCGACACAAATTAACAAGATTCACTGACATTTCGTTCTGAATCGCTTTCCGATGTGCGAATCGAGATCATAACTTACAATCGAGTGATGTCGTTTCCGAACGTTCATAAACATGAAGAACGGTGATCACCGATAGATTTTTGTGAGAATCGCAACAAATCAAGAAGATTCACTGACATTTCGAACAAAATCAGATTCCGACGTGCGATGCGAGATCATAACTTACAATCGAGTGATGTAGTTTCCGAACGTTCATAAACGTGAAAATTGGAGATCACCGATACACTTTTGTGTGAATCGATACAATTTAACAACATTCACTGACATTTCGACCAGCATCGATTTCCGACGAGCGATTCGAGATCATTACACGTCGGAAAGCGATTCAGAACGAAATGTCAGTGAATCTTGTTAATTTCTATCAATTCACACAAAAGTGAATCGGTGATCACCAATTTTCATGTTTATGCACGTTCGGATACGACATAACTCGATTGTAAGTTATGATCTCGAATCGCACGTCGGAAAGCTGCTCTTTTCGAAATGTCAGTGAAAGTTGTTAAATTGTATCGATTCACACAAAAGTGTATCGGTGATCTCCAATTTTCACGTTTATGATGGTTCGGAAACGACATCACTCGATTGTAAGTTATGATCTCGATTCTCACATTGGAAAGCGATTCAGAACGAAATGTCAGTGAATCTTGATAATTTCTATCGATTCACACAAAAGTGAATCGGTGATCACCAATTTTCATGTTTATGCACGTTCGGAAACGACATTACTCGATTGTAAGTTATGATCTCGAATCGCACGTCGGAAAGCTGCTCTTTTCGAAATGTCAGTGAATGTTGTTAAATTGTATCGATTCACACAAAAGTGTATCGGTGATCTCCAATTTTCACGTTTATGAACATTCGGAAACGACATCAGTCGATTGTAAGTTATGATCTCGAATCGCACGTCGGAAAGCTGCTCTTTTCGAAATGTCAGTGAATGTTGTTCGATTGTATCGATTCACACAAAAGTGTATCGGTGATCTCCAATTTTCACGTTCATGATGGCTCGGAAACGACTTCACTCGATTATCTCGAATCGCACGTCGGAAAGCGATGCTGGTCGAAATGTCAGTGAATCTTGTCGATTTGTTACGAATCTCGCAAAAGTCTGTAGGTGTTCACCGTTTTTCATGTTTATGAACGTTCGGAAACGACATCAGTCGATTGTAATTTATGATCTCGATTCGCACATCGGAAAGCGATTCAGAACGAAATGTCAGTGAATCTTGTTAATTTCTATCGATTCACACAAAAGTGAATCGGTGATCACCAATTTTCATGTTTATGCACGTTCGGATACGACATAACTCGATTGTAAGTTATGATCTCGAATCGCACATCGGAAAGCTGCTCTTTTCGAAATGTCAGTGAATGTTGTTAAATTGTATCGATTCACACAAAAGTGTATCGGTGATCTCCAATTTTCACGTATATGATGGTTCGGAAACGACATCACTCGATTGTAAGTTATGGTCTCGATTCGCACATTGGAAAGCGATTCAGAACGAAATGTCAGTGAATCTTGTTAATTTCTATCGATTCACACAAAAGTGAATCGGTGATCACCAATTTTCATGTTTATGCACGTTCGGAAACGCCATAACTCGATTGTAAGTTATGATCTCGAATCGCACATCGGAAAGGGATTCAGACCGAAATGTCAGTGAATCTTGTTAATTTCTATCAATTCACACAAAAGTGAATCGGTGATCACCAATTTTCATGTTTATGCACGTTCGGAAACGACATCAGTCGATTGTAAGTTATGATCTCGAATCGCACGTCGGAAACCGATTCTGTTCGAATTGTAAGTGAATCTTGATAATTTGTAACGATTCTCACAAAAGTTTATTTGTGATCACCAATTTTCATATTTGTGAACGTTCAGAAACGACATCGTTCGATTGTCAGTTCCGGTCTCGAATCGCATTTCGGATTGCGATTCTGATAGAAATGTCGGAAAAAATTGTTGATTTGTAACGATTAACACAAAAGATTATCGCTGATTACCTATTTTCATGTTTATGAAAGATTGGAAACGTTCACCGATAAACGTCACATATCAACAATTTTACAGACATTTAGTATCGCAATCCGAAGGGCCATTTGAGATCTGAACTGACAATCGAGCGATGAAAACGTTTCCAAACGTTCATAAACATGAAGATTGGTGATCACCAATAAAATTTTTGTTCAATTCATGACAAATTAACAATATTCAATGACATTTCGATTCGAGATCATAAATTACAATCGAGTGATGTCATTTCCGAACGTTCATAAACATGAACATTGGTGATCACCGATACACTTTGGTGTGAGTCGATAAAAATTAACAAGATTCACTGACATTTCGAACTGAACAGCTTTCCGACGTGCGATTCGAGATCATACCTTACAATCGAGTGATGTCGTTTCCGAACGTTCATAAACATGAAAATTGGTGATCACCGATACACTTTTGTATGAATCGATGGAAATTAACAAGATTCACTGACATTTCGTTCTGAATCGCTTTCCGATGTGCGAATCGAGATCATACTTACAATCGAGTGATGTCGTTTCCGAACGTTCATAAACATGAAGAACGGTGATCACCGATAGATTTTTGTGAGAATCGCATCAAATCAAGAAGATTCACTGACATTTCGAACAAAATCAGATTCCGACGTGCGATTCGAGATCATAACTTACAATCGAGTGATGTCGTTTCCGAACGTTCATAATCGTGAAAATTGGTGATCACCGATACACTTTTGTGTGAATCGATAAAATTTAACAACATTCACTGACATTACGAACAGAACAGCTTTCCGACGTGCTATTCGAGATCATACCTTACAATCGAATGATGTCGTTTCCGAACGTTCATGAACATGAAAATTGGTGATCACCGATACACTTTTGTGTGAATAGACACAAATTAACAAGATTTACTGCCATTTCGTTCTGAATCGCTTTCCGATGTGCGAATCGAATCATACCTTACAATCGAGTGATGTCGTTTCCGAACCATCATAGACGTGAAAATTGGTGATCACCGTTAAACTTTTTTGTAAATCGATAAAAATTAACAAGATTCACTGACATTTCGAACTGAACAGCTTTCCGACATGCGATCCGAGATCATAACTTACAATCGAGTGATGTCGTTTCCGAACGTTCATAAACATGAAGAACGGTGATCACCGATAGATTTTTGTGAGAATCGCATCAAATCAAGAAGATTCACTGACATTTCGAACAAAATCAGATTCCGAAGTGCGATTCGAGATCATAACTTACAATCGAGTGATGTCATTTCCGAACGTTCATAAACGTGAAAATTGGTGATCACCGATACACTTTTGTGTGAATCGATAAAATTTAACAACATTCACTGACATTACGAACAGAACAGCTTTCCGACGTGCTATTCGAGATCATACCTTACAATCGAATGATGTCGTTTCCGAACGTTCATGAACATGAAAATTGGTGATCACCGATACACTTTTGTGTGAATAGACACAAATTAACAAGATTTACTGCCATTTCGTTCTGAATCGCTTTCCGATGTGCGAATCGAATCATACCTTACAATCGAGTGATGTCGTTTCCGAACCATCATAGACGTGAAAATTGGTGATCACCGTTAAACTTTTGTGTAAATCGATAAAAATTAACAAGATTCACTGACATTTCGAACTGAACAGCTTTCCGACATGCGATCCGAGATCATAACTTACAATCGAGTGATGTCGTTTCCGAACGTTCATAAACATGAAAATTGGTGATCACCGATACACTTTTGTGTGAATCGACACAAATTAACAAGATTCACTGACATTTCGTTCTGAATCGCTTTCCGATGTGCGAATCGAGATCATACCTTACAGTCGAATGATGTCGTTTCCGAACGTTCATAAACATGAAGAACGGTGATCACCGATACACTTTTGTGTGAATCGACACAAATTAACAAGATTCACTGACATTTCGTTCTGAATCGCTTTCCGATGTGCGAATCGAGATCATACCTTACAATCGAGTGATGTCGTTTACGAACCATCATAAACGTGAAAATTGGTGATCACCGATAAACTTTTGTGTAAATCGATATAAATTAACAAGATTCACTGACATTTCGAACTGAACAGCTTTCCGACGTGCGAATCGAGATCATACCTTACAAGCGAGTGATGTCGTTTCCGAACGTTCATATACATGAAAATTGGTGTTCACCGATACACTTTTGTATGAATCGATGGAAATTAACAAGATTCACTGACATTTCGTTCTGAATCGCTTTCCGATGTGCGAATCGAGATCATACCTTACAATCGAGTGATGTCGTTTCCGAACGTTCATAAACATGAAAATTGGTGATCACCGATACACTTTTGTGTAAATCGATAAAAATTAACAAGATTCACTGACATTTCGAACTGAACAGCTTTCCGACGTGCGATCCGAGATCATAACTTACAATCGAGTGATGTCGTTTCCGAACGTTCATAAACATGAAGAACGGCGATCACCGATAGATTTTTGTGAGAATCGCATCAAATCAAGAAGATTCACTGACATTTCGAACAAAATCAGATTCCGACGTGCGATTCGAGATCATAAATTACAATCGAGTGATGTCGTTTCCGAACGTTCATAAACGTGAAAATTGGTGATCACCGATACACTTTTGTGTGAATCGATAAAATTTAACAACATTCACTGACATTACGAACAGAAAAGCTTTCCGACGTGCTATTCGAGATCATACTTTACAATCGAATGATGTCGTTTCCGAACGTTCATGAACATGAAAATTGGTGATCACCGATACACTTTTGTGTGAATCGACACAAATTAACAAGATTCACTGACATTTCGTTCTGAATCGCTTTCCGATGTGCGAATCGAGATCATAACTTACAATCGAGTGATGTCGTTTCCGAACGTTCATAAACATGAAGAACGGTGATCACCGATAGATTTTTGTGAGAATCGCAACAAATCAAGAAGATTCACTGACATTTCGAACAAAATCAGATTCCGACGTGCGATGCGAGATCATAACTTACAATCGAGTGATGTAGTTTCCGAACGTTCATAAACGTGAAAATTGGAGATCACCGATACACTTTTGTGTGAATCGATACAATTTAACAACATTCACTGACATTTCGACCAGCATCGATTTCCGACGAGCGATTCGAGATCATTACACGTCGGAAAGCGATTCAGAACGAAATGTCAGTGAATCTTGTTAATTTCTATCAATTCACACAAAAGTGAATCGGTGATCACCAATTTTCATGTTTATGCACGTTCGGATACGACATAACTCGATTGTAAGTTATGATCTCGAATCGCACGTCGGAAAGCTGCTCTTTTCGAAATGTCAGTGAAAGTTGTTAAATTGTATCGATTCACACAAAAGTGTATCGGTGATCTCCAATTTTCACGTTTATGATGGTTCGGAAACGACATCACTCGATTGTAAGTTATGATCTCGATTCTCACATTGGAAAGCGATTCAGAACGAAATGTCAGTGAATCTTGATAATTTCTATCGATTCACACAAAAGTGAATCGGTGATCACCAATTTTCATGTTTATGCACGTTCGGAAACGACATTACTCGATTGTAAGTTATGATCTCGAATCGCACGTCGGAAAGCTGCTCTTTTCGAAATGTCAGTGAATGTTGTTAAATTGTATCGATTCACACAAAAGTGTATCGGTGATCTCCAATTTTCACGTTTATGAACATTCGGAAACGACATCAGTCGATTGTAAGTTATGATCTCGAATCGCACGTCGGAAAGCTGCTCTTTTCGAAATGTCAGTGAATGTTTTTCGATTGTATCGATTCACACAAAAGTGTATCGGTGATCTCCAATTTTCACGTTCATGATGGCTCGGAAACGACTTCACTCGATTATCTCAAATCGCACGTCGGAAAGCGATGCTGGTCGAAATGTCAGTGAATCTTGTCGATTTGTTACGAATCTCGCAAAAGTCTGTAGGTGTTCACCGTTTTTCATGTTTATGAACGTTCGGAAACGACATCAGTCGATTGTAATTTATGATCTCGATTCGCACATCGGAAAGCGATTCAGAACGAAATGTCAGTGAATCTTGTTAATTTCTATCGATTCACACAAAAGTGAATCGGTGATCACCAATTTTCATGTTTATGCACGTTCGGATACGACATAACTCGATTGTAAGTTATGATCTCGAATCGCACATCGGAAAGCTGCTCTTTTCGAAATGTCAGTGAATGTTGTTAAATTGTATCGATTCACACAAAAGTGTATCGGTGATCTCCAATTTTCACGTATATGATGGTTCGGAAACGACATCACTCGATTGTAAGTTATGGTCTCGATTCGCACATTGGAAAGCGATTCAGAACGAAATGTCAGTGAATCTTGTTAATTTCTATCGATTCACACAAAAGTGAATCGGTGATCACCAATTTTCATGTTTATGCACGTTCGGAAACGCCATAACTCGATTGTAAGTTATGATCTCGAATCGCACATCGGAAAGGGATTCAGACCGAAATGTCAGTGAATCTTGTTAATTTCTATCAATTCACACAAAAGTGAATCGGTGATCACCAATTTTCATGTTTATGCACGTTCGGAAACGACATCAGTCGATTGTAAGTTATGATCTCGAATCGCACGTCGGAAACCGATTCTGTTCGAATTGTAAGTGAATCTTGATAATTTGTAACGATTCTCACAAAAGTTTATTTGTGATCACCAATTTTCATATTTGTGAACGTTCAGAAACGACATCGTTCGATTGTCAGTTCCGGTCTCGAATCGCATTTCGGATTGCGATTCTGATAGAAATGTCGGAAAAAATTGTTGATTTGTAACGATTAACACAAAAGATTATCGCTGATTACCTATTTTCATGTTTATGAAAGATTGGAAACGTTCACCGATAAACGTCACATATCAACAATTTTACAGACATTTAGTATCGCAATCCGAAGGGCCATTTGAGATCTGAACTGACAATCGAGCGATGAAAACGTTTCCAAACGTTCATAAACATGAAGATTGGTGATCACCAATAAAATTTTTGTTCAATTCATGACAAATTAACAATATTCAATGACATTTCGATTCGAGATCATAAATTACAATCGAGTGATGTCATTTCCGAACGTTCATAAACATGAACATTGGTGATCACCGATACACTTTGGTGTGAGTCGATAAAAATTAACAAGATTCACTGACATTTCGAACTGAACAGCTTTCCGACGTGCGATTCGAGATCATACCTTACAATCGAGTGATGTCGTTTCCGAACGTTCATAAACATGAAAATTGGTGATCACCGATACACTTTTGTATGAATCGATGGAAATTAACAAGATTCACTGACATTTCGTTCTGAATCGCTTTCCGATGTGCGAATCGAGATCATACTTACAATCGAGTGATGTCGTTTCCGAACGTTCATAAACATGAAGAACGGTGATCACCGATAGATTTTTGTGAGAATCGCATCAAATCAAGAAGATTCACTGACATTTCGAACAAAATCAGATTCCGACGTGCGATTCGAGATCATAACTTACAATCGAGTGATGTCGTTTCCGAACGTTCATAAACGTGAAAATTGGTGATCACCGATACACTTTTGTGTGAATCGATAAAATTTAACAACATTCACTGACATTACGAACAGAACAGCTTTCCGACGTGCTATTCGAGATCATACCTTACAATCGAATGATGTCGTTTCCGAACGTTCATGAACATGAAAATTGGTGATCACCGATACACTTTTGTGTGAATAGACACAAATTAACAAGATTTACTGCCATTTCGTTCTGAATCGCTTTCCGATGTGCGAATCGAATCATACCTTACAATCGAGTGATGTCGTTTCCGAACCATCATAGACGTGAAAATTGGTGATCACCGTTAAACTTTTTTGTAAATCGATAAAAATTAACAAGATTCACTGACATTTCGAACTGAACAGCTTTCCGACATGCGATCCGAGATCATAACTTACAATCGAGTGATGTCGTTTCCGAACGTTCATAAACATGAAGAACGGTGATCACCGATAGATTTTTGTGAGAATCGCATCAAATCAAGAAGATTCACTGACATTTCGAACAAAATCAGATTCCGAAGTGCGATTCGAGATCATAACTTACAATCGAGTGATGTCATTTCCGAACGTTCATAAACGTGAAAATTGGTGATCACCGATACACTTTTGTGTGAATCGATAAAATTTAACAACATTCACTGACATTACGAACAGAACAGCTTTCCGACGTGCTATTCGAGATCATACCTTACAATCGAATGATGTCGTTTCCGAACGTTCATGAACATGAAAATTGGTGATCACCGATACACTTTTGTGTGAATAGACACAAATTAACAAGATTTACTGCCATTTCGTTCTGAATCGCTTTCCGATGTGCGAATCGAATCATACCTTACAATCGAGTGATGTCGTTTCCGAACCATCATAGACGTGAAAATTGGTGATCACCGTTAAACTTTTGTGTAAATCGATAAAAATTAACAAGATTCACTGACATTTCGAACTGAACAGCTTTCCGACATGCGATCCGAGATCATAACTTACAATCGAGTGATGTCGTTTCCGAACGTTCATAAACATGAAAATTGGTGATCACCGATACACTTTTGTGTGAATCGACACAAATTAACAAGATTCACTGACATTTCGTTCTGAATCGCTTTCCGATGTGCGAATCGAGATCATACCTTACAATCGAATGATGTCGTTTCCGAACGTTCATAAACATGAAGAACGGTGATCACCGATACACTTTTGTGTGAATCGACACAAATTAACAAGATTCACTGACATTTCGTTCTGAATCGCTTTCCGATGTGCGAATCGAGATCATACCTTACAATCGAGTGATGTCGTTTACGAACCATCATAAACGTGAAAATTGGTGATCACCGATAAACTTTTGTGTAAATCGATATAAATTAACAAGATTCACTGACATTTCGAACTGAACAGCTTTCCGACGTGCGAATCGAGATCATACCTTACAAGCGAGTGATGTCGTTTCCGAACGTTCATATACATGAAAATTGGTGTTCACCGATACACTTTTGTATGAATCGATGGAAATTAACAAGATTCACTGACATTTCGTTCTGAATCGCTTTCCGATGTGCGAATCGAGATCATACCTTACAATCGAGTGATGTCGTTTCCGAACGTTCATAAACATGAAAATTGGTGATCACCGATACACTTTTGTGTGAATCGACACAAATTAACAAGATTCACTGACATTTCGTTCTGAATCGCTTTCCGATGTGCGAATCGAGATCATACCTTACAATCGAGTGATGTCGTTTCCGAACCATCATAGACGTGAAAATTGGTGATCACCGTTAAACTTTTGTGTAAATCGATAAAAATTAACAAGATTCACTGACATTTCGAACTGAACAGCTTTCCGACATGCGATCCGAGATCATAACTTACAATCGAGTGATGTCGTTTCCGAACGTTCATAAACATGAAGAACGGTGATCACCGATAGATTTTTGTGAGAATCGCATCAAATCAAGAAGATTCACTGACATTTCGAACAAAATCAGATTCCGACGTGCCATTCGAGATCATACCTTACAATCGAGTGATGTCGTTTCCGAACGTTCATAAACATGAAAATTGGTGATCACCGATACACTTTTGTGTGAATCGACACAAATTAACAAGATTCACTGACATTTCGTTCTGAATCGCTTTCCGATGTGCGAATCGAGATCATACCTTACAATCGAGTGATGTCGTTTACGAACCATCATAAACGTGAAAATTGGTGACCACCGATAAACTTTTGTGTAAATCGATAAAAATTAACAACATTCACTGACATTTCGAAAAGAGCAGCTTTCCGACGTGCGATTCGAGATCATAACTAACAATCGAGTTATGTCGTATCCGAACGTGCATAAACATGAAAATTGGTGATCACCGATTCACTTTTGTGTGAATCGATAGAAATTAACAAGATTCACTGACATTTCGGTCTGAATCGCTTTCCGATGTGCGAATCGAGATCATAAATTACAATCGAGTGATGTCGTTTCCGAACGTTCATAAACATGAAAATTCGTGATCATCGATACACTTTTGTGTGAATCGACACAAATTAACAAGATTCACTGACATTTCGTTCTGAATCGCTTTCCGATGTGCGAATCGAGATCATACCTTACAATCGAGTGATGTCGTTTACGAACCATCATAAACGTGAAAATTGGTGATCACCGATAAACTTTTGTGTGAATAGACACAAATTAACAAGATTTACTGACATTTCGTTCTGAATCGCTTTCCGATGTGCGAATCGAATCATACCTTACAATCGAGTGATGTCGTTTCCGAACCATCATAGACGTGAAAATTGGTGATCACCGTTAAACTTTTTTGTAAATCGATAAAAATTAACAAGATTCACTGACATTTCGAACTGAACAGCTTTCCGACATGCGATCCGAGATCATAACTTACAATCGAGTGATGTCGTTTCCGAACGTTCATAAACATGAAGAACGGTGATCACCGATAGATTTTTGTGAGAATCGCATCAAATCAAGAAGATTCACTGACATTTCGAACAAAATCAGATTCCGAAGTGCGATTCGAGATCATAACTTACAATCGAGTGATGTCGTTTCCGACCGTTCATGAACATGAAAATTGGTGATCACCGATACACTTTTGTGTGAATAGACACAAATTAACAAGATTTACTGACATTTCGTTCTGAATCGCTTTCCGATGTGCGAATCGAATCATACCTTACAATCGAGTGATGTCGTTTCCGAACCATCATAGACGTGAAAATTGGTGATCACCGTTAAACTTTTTTGTAAATCGATAAAAATTAACAAGATTCACTGACATTTCGAACTGAACAGCTTTCCGACATGCGATCCGAGATCATAACTTACAATCGAGTGATGTCGTTTCCGAACGTTCATAAACATGAAGAACGGTGATCACCGATAGATTTTTGTGAGAATCGCATCAAATCAAGAAGATTCACTGACATTTCGAACAAAATCAGATTCCGAAGTGCGATTCGAGATCATAACTTACAATCGAGTGATGTCATTTCCGAACGTTCATAAACGTGAAAATTGGTGATCACCGATACACTTTTGTGTGAATCGATAAAATTTAACAACATTCACTGACATTACGAACAGAACAGCTTTCCGACGTGCTATTCGAGATCATACCTTACAATCGAATGATGTCGTTTCCGAACGTTCATGAACATGAAAATTGGTGATCACCGATACACTTTTGTGTGAATAGACACAAATTAACAAGATTTACTGCCATTTCGTTCTGAATCGCTTTCCGATGTGCGAATCGAATCATACCTTACAATCGAGTGATGTCGTCTCCGAACCATCATAGACGTGAAAATTGGTGATCACCGTTAAACTTTTGTGTAAATCGATAAAAATTAACAAGATTCACTGACATTTCGAACTGAACAGCTTTCCGACATGCGATCCGAGATCATAACTTACAATCGAGTGATGTCGTTTCCGAACGTTCATAAACATGAAAATTGGTGATCACCGATACACTTTTGTGTGAATCGACACAAATTAACAAGATTCACTGACATTTCGTTCTGAATCGCTTTCCGATGTGCGAATCGAGATCATACCTTACAATCGAATGATGTCGTTTCCGAACGTTCATAAACATGAAGAACGGTGATCACCGATACACTTTTGTGTGAATCGACACAAATTAACAAGATTCACTGACATTTCGTTCTGAATCGCTTTCCGATGTGCGAATCGAGATCATACCTTACAATCGAGTGATGTCGTTTACGAACCATCATAAACGTGAAAATTGGTGATCACCGATAAACTTTTGTGTAAATCGATATAAATTAACAAGATTCACTGACATTTCGAACTGAACAGCTTTCCGACGTGCGAATCGAGATCATACCTTACAAGCGAGTGATGTCGTTTCCGAACGTTCATATACATGAAAATTGGTGTTCACCGATACACTTTTGTATGAATCGATGGAAATTAACAAGATTCACTGACATTTCGTTCTGAATCGCTTTCCGATGTGCGAATCGAGATCATACCTTACAATCGAGTGATGTCGTTTCCGAACGTTCATAAACATGAAAATTGGTGATCACCGATACACTTTTGTGTGAATCGACACAAATTAACAAGATTCACTGACATTTCGTTCTGAATCGCTTTCCGATGTGCGAATCGAGATCATACCTTACAATCGAGTGATGTCGTTTCCGAACCATCATAGACGTGAAAATTGGTGATCACCGTTAAACTTTTGTGTAAATCGATAAAAATTAACAAGATTCACTGACATTTCGAACTGAACAGCTTTCCGACATGCGATCCGAGATCATAACTTACAATCGAGTGATGTCGTTTCCGAACGTTCATAAACATGAAGAACGGTGATCACCGATAGATTTTTGTGAGAATCGCATCAAATCAAGAAGATTCACTGACATTTCGAACAAAATCAGATTCCGACGTGCCATTCGAGATCATACCTTACAATCGAGTGATGTCGTTTCCGAACGTTCATAAACATGAAAATTGGTGATCACCGATACACTTTTGTGTGAATCGACACAAATTAACAAGATTCACTGACATTTCGTTCTGAATCGCTTTCCGATGTGCGAATCGAGATCATACCTTACAATCGAGTGATGTCGTTTACGAACCATCATAAACGTGAAAATTGGTGACCACCGATAAACTTTTGTGTAAATCGATAAAAATTAACAACATTCACTGACATTTCGAAAAGAGCAGCTTTCCGACGTGCGATTCGAGATCATAACTAACAATCGAGTTATGTCGTATCCGAACGTGCATAAACATGAAAATTGGTGATCACCGATTCACTTTTGTGTGAATCGATAGAAATTAACAAGATTCACTGACATTTCGGTCTGAATCGCTTTCCGATGTGCGAATCGAGATCATAAATTACAATCGAGTGATGTCGTTTCCGAACGTTCATAAACATGAAAATTCGTGATCATCGATACACTTTTGTGTGAATCGACACAAATTAACAAGATTCACTCACATTTCGTTCTGAATCGCTTTCCGATGTGCGAATCGAGATCATACCTTACAATCGAGTGATGTCGTTTACGAACCATCATAAACGTGAAAATTGGTGATCACCGTTAAACTTTTGTGTAAATCGATAAAAATTAACAAGATTCACTGACATTTCGAACTGAACAGCTTTCCGATATGCGATCCGAGATCATAACTTACAATCGAGTGATGTCGTTTCCGAACGTTCATAAACATGAAGAACGGTGATCACCGATAGATTTTTGTGAGAATCGCAACAAATCAAGAAGATTCACTGACATTTCGAACAAAATCAGATTCCGACGTGCGATGCGAGATCATAACTTACAATCGAGTGATGTAGTTTCCGAACGTTCATAAACGCGAAAATTGGAGATCACCGATACACTTTTGTGTGAATCGATACAATTTAACAACATTCACTGACATTTCGACCAGCATCGATTTCCGACGAGCGATTCGAGATCATTACACGTCGGAAAGCGATTCAGAACGAAATGTCAGTGAACCTTGTTAATTTGTATCGATTCGCACAAAAGTGTATCGGTGATCACAAATTTTCATGTTTATGAACGTTCGGGAAGGACATCAATCGATTGTAAGTTATGATCTCGATTGGCACTGTGGCAAGCGATTCAGAACGAAATGTCAGTTAATCTTGCTACTTTGTATCGATTCACACAAAAGTTTATCGGTGAACACCAATTTTCATGTATATGAACGTTCGGAAACGACATCACTCGATTGTAAGTTATGATCTCGAATCGCAAGTCGAAAAGCTGTTCTGTTCGAAATGTCAGTGAATGTTGTTAAATTGTATCGATTCACACAAAAGTGTATGGGTGATCACGAAATTTCACGTTTATAAACGTTCGGAAACGACATCACTCGGTTGTAAGGTGTGATCGCGATTCGCACATCGGAAAGCGATTCAGAACGAAATGTCAGTGAATCTTGTTAATTTCTATCAATTCACACAAAAGTGAATCGGTGATCACCAATTTTCATGTTTATGCACGTTCGGATACGACATAACTCGATTGTAAGTTATGATCTCGAATCGCACATCGGAAAGCTGCTCTTTTCGAAATGTCAGTGAATGTTGTTAAATTGTATCGATTCACACAAAAGTGTATCGGTGATCTCCAATTTTCACGTATATGATGGTTCGGAAACGACATCACTCGATTGTAAGTTATGGTCTCGATTCGCACATTGGAAAGCGATTCAGAACGAAATGTCAGTGAATCTTGTTAATTTCTATCGATTCACACAAAAGTGAATCGGTGATCACCAATTTTCATGTTTATGCACGTTCGGAAACGCCATAACTCGATTGTAAGTTATGATCTCGAATCGCACATCGGAAAGGGATTCAGAACGAAATGTCAGTGAATCTTGTTAATTTCTATCAATTCACACAAAAGTGAATCGGTGATCACCAATTTTCATGTTTTGCACGTTCGGAAACGACATCAGTCGATTGTAAGTTATGATCTCGAATCGCACGTCGGAAAGCTGCTCTTTTCGAAATGTCAGTGAATGTTGTTAAATTGTATCGCTTCACACAAAAGTGTATCGGTGATCTCCAATTTTCACGTTTATGATGGTTCGGAAACGACATCACTCGATTGTAAGTTATGATCTCGATTCGCACATTGGAAAGCGATTCAGAACGAAATGTCAGTGAATCTTGATAATTTCTATCGATTCACACAAAAGTGAATCGGTGATCACAAATTTTCATGTTTATGAACGTTCGGGAAGGACATCAATCGATTGTAAGTTATGATCTCGATTGGCACTGTGGCAAGCGATTCAGAACGAAATGTCAGTTAATCTTGCTACTTTGTATCGATTCACACAAAAGTTTATCGGTGAACACCAATTTTCATGTATATGAACGTTCGGAAACGACATCACTCGATTGTAAGTTATGATCTCGAATCGCAAGTCGAAAAGCTGTTCTGTTCGAAATGTCAGTGAATGTTGTTAAATTGTATCGATTCACACAAAAGTGTATGGGTGGTCACGAAATTTCACGTTTATAAACGTTCGGAAACGACATCACTCGGTTGTAAGGTGTGATCGCGATTCGCACATCGGAAAGCGATTCAGAACGAAATGTCAGTGAATCTTGTTAATTTCTATCAATTCACACAAAAGTGAATCGGTGATCACCAATTTTCATGTTTATGCACGTTCGGAAACGACATCAGTCGATTGTAAGTTATGATCTCGAATCGCACGTCGGAAACCGATTCTGTTCGAATTGTAAGTGAATCTTGATAATTTGTAACGATTCTCACAAAAGTTTATTTGTGATCACCAATTTTCATATTTGTGAACGTTCAGAAACGACATCGTTCGATTGTCAGTTCCGGTCTCGAATCGCATTTCGGATTGCGATTCTGATAGAAATGTCGGAAAAAATTGTTGATTTGTAACGATTAACACAAAAGATTATCGCTGATTACCTATTTTCATGTTTATGAAAGATTGGAAACGTTCACCGATAAACGTCACATATCAACAATTTTACAGACATTTAGTATCGCAATCCGAAGGGCCATTTGAGATCTGAACTGACAATCGAGCGATGAAAACGTTTCCAAACGTTCATAAACATGAAGATTGGTGATCACCAATAAAATTTTTGTTCAATTCATGACAAATTAACAATATTCAATGACATTTCGATTCGAGATCATAAATTACAATCGAGTGATGTCATTTCCGAACGTTCATAAACATGAACATTGGTGATCACCGATACACTTTGGTGTGAGTCGATAAAAATTAACAAGATTCACTGACATTTCGAACTGAACAGCTTTCCGACGTGCGATTCGAGATCATACCTTACAATCGAGTGATGTCGTTTCCGAACGTTCATAAACATGAAAATTGGTGATCACCGATACACTTTTGTATGAATCGATGGAAATTAACAAGATTCACTGACATTTCGTTCTGAATCGCTTTCCGATGTGCGAATCGAGATCATACTTACAATCGAGTGATGTCGTTTCCGAACGTTCGTAAACATGAAGAACGGTGATCACCGATAGATTTTTGTGAGAATCGCATCAAATCAAGAAGATTCACTGACATTTCGAACAAAATCAGATTCCGACGTGCGATTCGAGATCATAACTTACAATCGAGTGATGTCGTTTCCGAACGTTCATAAACGTGAAAATTGGTGATCACCGATACACTTTTGTGTGAATCGATACAATTTAACAGCATTCACTGACATTTCGAACAGAACAGCTTTCCAACGTGCGATCCGAGATCATAACTTACAATCGAGTGATGTCATTTCCGAACGTTC
This sequence comes from Venturia canescens, assembly GCF_019457755.1. Lineage (NCBI taxonomy): Eukaryota > Metazoa > Arthropoda > Insecta > Hymenoptera > Ichneumonidae > Venturia > Venturia canescens. Next base: position 28,481,620 of record NC_057423.1, on the reverse strand, counting down.
ATAAACGTGAAAATTGGTGATCACCGATACACTTTTGTGTGAATCGATAAAATTTAACAACATTCACTGACATTACGAACAGAACAGCTTTCCGACGTGCTATTCGAGATCATACCTTACAATCGAATGATGTCGTTTCCGAACGTTCATGAACATGAAAATTGGTGATCACCGATACACTTTTGTGTGAATAGACACAAATTAACAAGATTTACTGACATTTCGTTCTGAATCGCTTTCCGATGTGCGAATCGAGATCATACCATACAATCGAGTGATGTCGTTTCCGAACCATCATAGACGTGAAAATTGGTGATCACCGTTAAACTTTTGTGTAAATCGACACAAATTAACAAGATTCACTGACATTTCGAACTGAACAGCTTTCCGACGTGCGATTCGAGATCATACCTTACAAGCGAGTGATGTCGTTTCCGAACTTTCATATACATGAAAATTGGTGTTCACCGATACACTTTTGTATGAATCGATGGAAATTAACAAGATTCACTGACATTTCGTTCTGAATCGCTTTCCGATGTGCGAATCGAGATCATACCTTACAATCGAGTGATGTCGTTTCCGAACGTTCATAAACATGAAAATTGGTGATCACCGATACACTTTTGTGTGAATCGACACAAATTAACAAGATTCACTGACATTTCGTTCTGAATCGCTTTCCGATGTGCGAATCGAGATCATACCTTACAATCGAGTGATGTCGTTTCCGAACCATCATAGACGTGAAAATTGGTGATCACCGTTAAACTTTTGTGTAAATCGATAAAAATTAACAAGATTCACTGACATTTCGAACTGAACAGCTTTCCGACATGCGATCCGAGATCATAACTTACAATCGAGTGATGTCGTTTCCGAACGTTCATAAACATGAAGAACGGTGATCACCGATAGATTTTTGTGAGAATCGCATCAAATCAAGAAGATTCACTGACATTTCGAACAAAATCAGATTCCGACGTGCCATTCGAGATCATACCTTACAATCGAGTGATGTCGTTTCCGAACGTTCATAAACATGAAAATTGGTGATCACCGATACACTTTTGTGTGAATCGACACAAATTAACAAGATTCACTGACATTTCGTTCTGAATCGCTTTCCGATGTGCGAATCGAGATCATACCTTACAATCGAGTGATGTCGTTTACGAACCATCATAAACGTGAAAATTGGTGACCACCGATAAACTTTTGTGTAAATCGATAAAAATTAACAACATTCACTGACATTTCGAAAAGAGCAGCTTTCCGACGTGCGATTCGAGATCATAACTAACAATCGAGTTATGTCGTATCCGAACGTGCATAAACATGAAAATTGGTGATCACCGATTCACTTTTGTGTGAATCGATAGAAATTAACAAGATTCACTGACATTTCGGTCTGAATCGCTTTCCGATGTGCGAATCGAGATCATAAATTACAATCGAGTGATGTCGTTTCCGAACGTTCATAAACATGAAAATTCGTGATCATCGATACACTTTTGTGTGAATCGACACAAATTAACAAGATTCACTGACATTTCGTTCTGAATCGCTTTCCGATGTGCGAATCGAGATCATACCTTACAATCGAGTGATGTCGTTTACGAACCATCATAAACGTGAAAATTGGTGATCACCGATAAACTTTTGTGTGAATAGACACAAATTAACAAGATTTACTGACATTTCGTTCTGAATCGCTTTCCGATGTGCGAATCGAATCATACCTTACAATCGAGTGATGTCGTTTCCGAACCATCATAGACGTGAAAATTGGTGATCACCGTTAAACTTTTTTGTAAATCGATAAAAATTAACAAGATTCACTGACATTTCGAACTGAACAGCTTTCCGACATGCGATCCGAGATCATAACTTACAATCGAGTGATGTCGTTTCCGAACGTTCATAAACATGAAGAACGGTGATCACCGATAGATTTTTGTGAGAATCGCATCAAATCAAGAAGATTCACTGACATTTCGAACAAAATCAGATTCCGAAGTGCGATTCGAGATCATAACTTACAATCGAGTGATGTCGTTTCCGACCGTTCTTGAACATGAAAATTGGTGATCACCGATACACTTTTGTGTGAATAGACACAAATTAACAAGATTTACTGACATTTCGTTCTGAATCGCTTTCCGATGTGCGAATCGAATCATACCTTACAATCGAGTGATGTCGTTTCCGAACCATCATAGACGTGAAAATTGGTGATCACCGTTAAACTTTTTTGTAAATCGATAAAAATTAACAAGATTCACTGACATTTCGAACTGAACAGCTTTCCGACATGCCATCCGAGATCATAACTTACAATCGAGTGATGTCGTTTCCGAACGTTCATAAACATGAAGAACGGTGATCACCGATAGATTTTTGTGAGAATCGCATCAAATCAAGAAGATTCACTGACATTTCGAACAAAATCAGATTCCGAAGTGCGATTCGAGATCATAACTTACAATCGAGTGATGTCAATTCCGAACGTTCATAAACGTGAAAATTGGTGATCACCGATACACTTTTGTGTGAATCGATAAAATTTAACAACATTCACTGACATTACGAACAGAACAGCTTTCCGACGTGCTATTCGAGATCATACCTTACAATCGAATGATGTCGTTTCCGAACGTTCATGAACATGAAAATTGGTGATCACCGATACACTTTTGTGTGAATAGACACAAATTAACAAGATTTACTGCCATTTCGTTCTGAATCGCTTTCCGATGTGCGAATCGAATCATACCTTACAATCGAGTGATGTCGTTTCCGAACCATCATAGACGTGAAAATTGGTGATCACCGTTAAACTTTTGTGTAAATCGATAAAAATTAACAAGATTCACTGACATTTCGAACTGAACAGCTTTCCGACATGCGATCCGAGATCATAACTTACAATCGAGTGATGTCGTTTCCGAACGTTCATAAACATGAAAATTGGTGATCACCGATACACTTTTGTGTGAATCGACACAAATTAACAAGATTCACTGACATTTCGTTCTGAATCGCTTTCCGATGTGCGAATCGAGATCATACCTTACAATCGAATGATGTCGTTTCCGAACGTTCATAAACATGAAGAACGGTGATCACCGATACACTTTTGTGTGAATCGACACAAATTAACAAGATTCACTGACATTTCGTTCTGAATCGCTTTCCGATGTGCGAATCGAGATCATACCTTACAATCGAGTGATGTCGTTTACGAACCATCATAAACGTGAAAATTGGTGATCACCGATAAACTTTTGTGTAAATCGATATAAATTAACAAGATTCACTGACATTTCGAACTGAACAGCTTTCCGACGTGCGAATCGAGATCATACCTTACAAGCGAGTGATGTCGTTTCCGAACGTTCATATACATGAAAATTGGTGTTCACCGATACACTTTTGTATGAATCGATGGAAATTAACAAGATTCACTGACATTTCGTTCTGAATCGCTTTCCGATGTGCGAATCGAGATCATACCTTACAATCGAGTGATGTCGTTTCCGAACGTTCATAAACATGAAAATTGGTGATCACCGATACACTTTTGTGTGAATCGACACAAATTAACAAGATTCACTGACATTTCGTTCTGAATCGCTTTCCGATGTGCGAATCGAGATCATACCTTACAATCGAGTGATGTCGTTTCCGAACCATCATAGACGTGAAAATTGGTGATCACCGTTAAACTTTTGTGTAAATCGATAAAAATTAACAAGATTCACTGACATTTCGAACTGAACAGCTTTCCGACATGCGATCCGAGATCATAACTTACAATCGAGTGATGTCGTTTCCGAACGTTCATAAACATGAAGAACGGTGATCACCGATAGATTTTTGTGAGAATCGCATCAAATCAAGAAGATTCACTGACATTTCGAACAAAATCAGATTCCGACGTGCCATTCGAGATCATACCTTACAATCGAGTGATGTCGTTTCCGAACGTTCATAAACATGAAAATTGGTGATCACCGATACACTTTTGTGTGAATCGACACAAATTAACAAGATTCACTGACATTTCGTTCTGAATCGCTTTCCGATGTGCGAATCGAGATCATACCTTACAATCGAGTGATGTCGTTTACGAACCATCATAAACGTGAAAATTGGTGACCACCGATAAACTTTTGTGTAAATCGATAAAAATTAACAACATTCACTGACATTTCGAAAAGAGCAGCTTTCCGACGTGCGATTCGAGATCATAACTAACAATCGAGTTATGTCGTATCCGAACGTGCATAAACATGAAAATTGGTGATCACCGATTCACTTTTGTGTGAATCGATAGAAATTAACAAGATTCACTGACATTTCGGTCTGAATCGCTTTCCGATGTGCGAATCGAGATCATAAATTACAATCGAGTGATGTCGTTTCCGAACGTTCATAAACATGAAAATTCGTGATCATCGATACACTTTTGTGTGAATCGACACAAATTAACAAGATTCACTGACATTTCGTTCTGAATCGCTTTCCGATGTGCGAATCGAGATCATACCTTACAATCGAGTGATGTCGTTTACGAACCATCATAAACGTAAAAATTGGTGATCACCGTTAAACTTATGTGTAAATCGATAAAAATTAACAAGATTCACTGACATTTCGAACTGAACAGCTTTCCGATATGCGATCCGAGATCATAACTTACAATCGAGTGATGTCGTTTCCGAACGTTCATAAACATGAAGAACGGTGATCACCGATAGATTTTTGTGAGAATCGCAACAAATCAAGAAGATTCACTGACATTTCGAACAAAATCAGATTCCGACGTGCGATGCGAGATCATAACTTACAATCGAGTGATGTAGTTTCCGAACGTTCATAAACGCGAAAATTGGAGATCACCGATACACTTTTGTGTGAATCGATACAATTTAACAACATTCACTGACATTTCGACCAGCATCGATTTCCGACGAGCGATTCGAGATCATTACACGTCGGAAAGCGATTCAGAACGAAATGTCAGTGAACCTTGTTAATTTGTATCGATTCGCACAAAAGTGTATCGGTGATCACAAATTTTCATGTTTATGAACGTTCGGGAAGGACATCAATCGATTGTAAGTTATGATCTCGATTGGCACTGTGGCAAGCGATTCAGAACGAAATGTCAGTTAATCTTGCTACTTTGTATCGATTCACACAAAAGTTTATCGGTGAACACCAATTTTCATGTATATGAACGTTCGGAAACGACATCACTCGATTGTAAGTTATGATCTCGAATCGCAAGTCGAAAAGCTGTTCTGTTCGAAATGTCAGTGAATGTTGTTAAATTGTATCGATTCACACAAAAGTGTATGGGTGATCACGAAATTTCACGTTTATAAACGTTCGGAAACGACATCACTCGGTTGTAAGGTGTGATCGCGATTCGCACATCGGAAAGCGATTCAGAACGAAATGTCAGTGAATCTTGTTAATTTCTATCAATTCACACAAAAGTGAATCGGTGATCACCAATTTTCATGTTTATGCACGTTCGGATACGACATAACTCGATTGTAAGTTATGATCTCGAATCGCACATCGGAAAGCTGCTCTTTTCGAAATGTCAGTGAATGTTGTTAAATTGTATCGATTCACACAAAAGTGTATCGGTGATCTCCAATTTTCACGTATATGATGGTTCGGAAACGACATCACTCGATTGTAAGTTATGGTCTCGATTCGCACATTGGAAAGCGATTCAGAACGAAATGTCAGTGAATCTTGTTAATTTCTATCGATTCACACAAAAGTGAATCGGTGATCACCAATTTTCATGTTTATGCACGTTCGGAAACGCCATAACTCGATTGTAAGTTATGATCTCGAATCGCACATCGGAAAGGGATTCAGAACGAAATGTCAGTGAATCTTGTTAATTTCTATCAATTCACACAAAAGTGAATCGGTGATCACCAATTTTCATGTTTTGCACGTTCGGAAACGACATCAGTCGATTGTAAGTTATGATCTCGAATCGCACGTCGGAAAGCTGCTCTTTTCGAAATGTCAGTGAATGTTGTTAAATTGTATCGCTTCACACAAAAGTGTATCGGTGATCTCCAATTTTCACGTTTATGATGGTTCGGAAACGACATCACTCGATTGTAAGTTATGATCTCGATTCGCACATTGGAAAGCGATTCAGAACGAAATGTCAGTGAATCTTGATAATTTCTATCGATTCACACAAAAGTGAATCGGTGATCACAAATTTTCATGTTTATGAACGTTCGGGAAGGACATCAATCGATTGTAAGTTATGATCTCGATTGGCACTGTGGCAAGCGATTCAGAACGAAATGTCAGTTAATCTTGCTACTTTGTATCGATTCACACAAAAGTTTATCGGTGAACACCAATTTTCATGTATATGAACGTTCGGAAACGACATCACTCGATTGTAAGTTATGATCTCGAATCGCAAGTCGAAAAGCTGTTCTGTTCGAAATGTCAGTGAATGTTGTTAAATTGTATCGATTCACACAAAAGTGTATGGGTGGTCACGAAATTTCACGTTTATAAACGTTCGGAAACGACATCACTCGGTTGTAAGGTGTGATCGCGATTCGCACATCGGAAAGCGATTCAGAACGAAATGTCAGTGAATCTTGTTAATTTCTATCGATTCACACAAAAGTGAATCGGTGATCACCAATTTTCATGTTTATGCACGTTCGGAAACGCCATAACTCGATTGTAAGTTATGATCTCGAATCGCACGTCGGAAAGCTGCTCTTTTCGAAATGTCAGTGAATGTTGTTAAATTGTATCGCTTCACACAAAAGTGTATCGGTGATCTCCAATTTTCACGTTTATGATGGTTCGGAAACGACATCAGTCGATTGTAATTTATGATCTCGATTCGCACATCGGAAAGCGATTCAGAGCGAAATGTCAGTGAATCTTGTTAATTTCTATCGATTCACACAAAAGTGAATCGGTGTTCACCAATTTTCATGTTTATGCACGTTCGGATACGACATAACTCGATTGTAAGTTATGATCTCGAATCGCACGTCGGAAAGCTGCTCTTTTCGAATGGTCAGTGAATGTTGTTAAATTGTATCGATTCACACAAAAGTGTATCGGTGATCTCCAATTTTCACGTTTATGATGGTTCGGAAACGACATCACTCGATTGTAAGTTATGGTCTCGATTCGCACATTCGAAAGCGATTCAGAACGAAATGTCAGTGAATCTTGTTAATTTCTATCGATTCACACAAAAGTGAATCGGTGATCACCAATTTTCATGTTTATGCACGTTCGGAAACGCCATAAGTCGATTGTAAGTTATGATCTCGAATCGCACGTCGGAAAGCTGCTCTTTTCGAAATGTCAGTGAATGTTGTTAAATTGTATCGATTCACACAAAAGTGTATCGGTGATCTCCAATTTGCACGTTTATGATGGTTCGGAAACTACATCACGCGATTGTAAGTTCTGATCTCGATTCGCACATCAGAAAGCGATTCAGAACGAAAAGTCAGTGAATCTTGTTAATTTCTATCAATTCACACAAAAGTGAATCTGTGATCACCAATTTTCATGTTTATGCACGTTCGGAAACGACATAACTCGATTGTAAGTTATGATCTCGAATCGCCCGTCGGAAACCGATTCTGTTCGAATTGTAAGTGAATCTTGATAATTTGTAACGATTCTCACAAAAGTTTATTTGTGATCACCAATTTTCATATTTGTGAACGTTCAAAAACGACATCGTTCGATTGTCAGTTCCGGTCTCGAATCGCATTTCGGATTGCGATTCTGATAGAAATGTCGGAAAAAATTGTTGATTTGTAACGATTAACACAAAAGATTATCGCTGATTACCTATTTTCATGTTTATGAAAGATTGGAAACGTTCACCGATAAACGTCACATATCAACAATTTTACAGACATTTAGTATCGCAATCCGAAGGGCCATTTGAGATCTGAACTGACAATCGAGCGATGAAAACGTTTCCGAACGTTCATAAACATGAAGATTGGTGATCACCAATAAAATTTTTGTTCAATTCATGACAAATTAACAATATTCAATGACATTTCGATTCGAGATCATAAATTACAATCGAGTGATGTCATTTCCGAACGTTCATAAACATGAACATTGGTGATCACCGATACACTTTTGTGTGAATCGACACAAATTAACAAGATTCACTGACATTTCGTTCTGAATCGCTTTCCGATGTGCGAATCGAGATCATACCTTACAATCGAGTGATGTCATTTACGAACCATCATAAACGTGAAAATCGGTGATCACCGATAAACTTTTGTGTAAATCGATAAAAATTAACAAGATTCACTGACATTTCGAACTGAACAGCTTTCCGACGTGCGATTCGAGATCATACCTTACAATCGAGTGATGTCGTTTCCGAACGTTCATATACATGAAAATTGGTGTTCACCGATACACTTTTGTATGAATCGATGGAAATTAACAAGATTCACTGACATTTCGTTCTGAATCGCTTTCCGATGTGCGAATCGAGATCATACCTTACAATCGAGTGATGTCGTTTCCGAACGTTCATAAACATGAAAATTGGTGATCACCGATACACTTTTGTGTGAATCGACACAAATTAACAAGATTCACTGACATTTCGTTCTGAATCGCTTTCCGATGTGCGAATCGAGATCATACCTTACAATCGAGTGATGTCGTTTACGAACCATCAAAAACGTGAAAATTGGTGATCACCGATAAACTTTTGTGTAAATCGATAAAAATTAACAAGATTCACTGACATTTCGAACTGAACAGCTTTCCGACGTGCGATCCGAGATCATAACTTACAATCGAGTGATGTCGTTTCCGAACGTTCATAAACATGAAGAACGGCGATCACCGATAGATTTTTGTGAGAATCGCATCAAATCAAGAAGATTCACTGACATTTCGAACAAAATCAGATTCCGACGTGCGATTCGAGATCATAAATTACAATCGAGTGATGTCGTTTCCGAACGTTCATAAACGTGAAAATTGGTGATCACCGATACACTTTTGTGTGAATCGATAAAATTTAACAACATTCACTGACATTACGAACAGAAAAGCTTTCCGATGTGCGAATCGAGATCATACCTTACAATCGAATGATGTCGTTTCCGAACGTTCATAAACATGAAGAACGGTGATCACCGATACACTTTTGTGTGAATCGACACAAATTAACAAGATTCACTGACATTTCGTTCTGAATCGCTTTCCGATGTGCGAATCGAGATCATACCTTACAATCGAGTGATGTCGTTTACGAACCATCATAAACGTGAAAATTGGTGATCACCGATAAACTTTTGTGTAAATCGATAAAAATTATCAAGAATCACTGACATTTCGAACTGAACAGCTTTCCGATATGCGATCCGAGATCATAACTTACAATCGAGTGATGTCGTTTCCGAACGTTCATAAACATGAAGAACGGTGATCACCGATAGATTTTTGTGAGAATCGCAACAAATCAAGAAGATTCACTGACATTTCGAACAAAATCAGATTCCGACGTGCGATGCGAGATCATAACTTACAATCGAGTGATGTAGTTTCCGAACGTTCATAAACGTGAAAATTGGAGATCACCGATACACTTTTGTGTGAATCGATACAATTTAACAACATTCACTGACATTTCGACCAGCATCGATTTCCGACGAGCGATTCGAGATCATTACACGTCGGAAAGCGATTCAGAACGAAATGTCAGTGAATCTTGTTAATTTCTATCAATTCACACAAAAGTGAATCGGTGATCACCAATTTTCATGTTTATGCACGTTCGGATACGACATAACTCGATTGTAAGTTATGATCTCGAATCGCACGTCGGAAAGCTGCTCTTTTCGAAATGTCAGTGAATGTTGTTAAATTGTATCGATTCACACAAAAGTGTATCGGTGATCTCCAATTTTCACGTTTATGATGGTTCGGAAACGACATCAGTCGATTGTAAGTTATGATCTCGATTCTCACATTGGAAAGCGATTCAGAACGAAATGTCAGTGAATCTTGATAATTTCTATCGATTCACACAAAAGTGAATCGGTGATCACCAATTTTCATGTTTATGCACGTTCGGAAACGACATTACTCGATTGTAAGTTATGATCTCGAATCGCACGTCGGAAAGCTGCTCTTTTCGAAATGTCAGTGAATGTTGTTAAATTGTATCGATTCACACAAAAGTGTATCGGTGATCTCCAATTTTCACGTTTATGAACATTCGGAAACGACATCAGTCGATTGTAAGTTATGATCTCGAATCGCACGTCGGAAAGCTGCTCTTTTCGAAATGTCAGTGAATGTTGTTCGATTGTATCGATTCACACAAAAGTGTATCGGTGATCTCCAATTTTCACGTTCATGATGGCTCGGAAACGACTTCACTCGATTATCTCGAATCGCACGTCGGAAAGCGATGCTGGTCGAAATGTCAGTGAATCTTGTCGATTTGTTACGAATCTCGCAAAAGTCTGTAGGTGTTCACCGTTTTTCATGTTTATGAACGTTCGGAAACGACATCAGTCGATTGTAATTTATGATCTCGATTCGCACATCGGAAAGCGATTCAGAACGAAATGTCAGTGAATCTTGTTAATTTCTATCGATTCACACAAAAGTGAATCGGTGATCACCAATTTTCATGTTTATGCACGTTCGGATACGACATAACTCGATTGTAAGTTATGATCTCGAATCGCACATCGGAAAGCTGCTCTTTTCGAAATGTCAGTGAATGTTGTTAAATTGTATCGATTCACACAAAAGTGTATCGGTGATCTCCAATTTTCACGTATATGATGGTTCGGAAACGACATCACTCGATTGTAAGTTATGGTCTCGATTCGCACATTGGAAAGCGATTCAGAACGAAATGTCAGTGAATCTTGTTAATTTCTATCGATTCACACAAAAGTGAATCGGTGATCACCAATTTTCATGTTTATGCACGTTCGGAAACGCCATAACTCGATTGTAAGTTATGATCTCGAATCGCACATCGGAAAGGGATTCAGAACGAAATGTCAGTGAATCTTGTTAATTTCTATCAATTCACACAAAAGTGAATCGGTGATCACCAATTTTCATGTTTATGCACGTTCGGAAACGACATCAGTCGATTGTAAGTTATGATCTCGAATCGCACGTCGGAAACCGATTCTGTTCGAATTGTAAGTGAATCTTGATAATTTGTAACGATTCTCACAAAAGTTTATTTGTGATCACCAATTTTCATATTTGTGAACGTTCAGAAACGACATCGTTCGATTGTCAGTTCCGGTCTCGAATCGCATTTCGGATTGCGATTCTGATAGAAATGTCGGAAAAAATTGTTGATTTGTAACGATTAACACAAAAGATTATCGCTGATTACCTATTTTCATGTTTATGAAAGATTGGAAACGTTCACCGATAAACGTCACATATCAACAATTTTACAGACATTTAGTATCGCAATCCGAAGGGCCATTTGAGATCTGAACTGACAATCGAGCGATGAAAACGTTTCCAAACGTTCATAAACATGAAGATTGGTGATCACCAATAAAATTTTTGTTCAATTCATGACAAATTAACAATATTCAATGACATTTCGATTCGAGATCATAAATTACAATCGAGTGATGTCATTTCCGAACGTTCATAAACATGAACATTGGTGATCACCGATACACTTTGGTGTGAGTCGATAAAAATTAACAAGATTCACTGACATTTCGAACTGAACAGCTTTCCGACGTGCGATTCGAGATCATACCTTACAATCGAGTGATGTCGTTTCCGAACGTTCATAAACATGAAAATTGGTGATCACCGATACACTTTTGTATGAATCGATGGAAATTAACAAGATTCACTGACATTTCGTTCTGAATCGCTTTCCGATGTGCGAATCGAGATCATACTTACAATCGAGTGATGTCGTTTCCGAACGTTCATAAACATGAAGAACGGTGATCACCGATAGATTTTTGTGAGAATCGCATCAAATCAAGAAGATTCACTGACATTTCGAACAAAATCAGATTCCGACGTGCGATTCGAGATCATAACTTACAATCGAGTGATGTCGTTTCCGAACGTTCATAAACGTGAAAATTGGTGATCACCGATACACTTTTGTGTGAATCGATACAATTTAACAGCATTCACTGACATTTCGAACAGAACAGCTTTCCAACGTGCGATCCGAGATCATAACTTACAATCGAGTGATGTCATTTCCGAACGTTCATAAACGTGAAAATTGGTGATCACCGATACACTTTTGTGTGAATCGATAAAATTTAACAACATTCACTGACATTACGAACAGAACAGCTTTCCGACGTGCTATTCGAGATCATACCTTACAATCGAATGATGTCGTTTCCGAACGTTCATGAACATGAAAATTGGTGATCACCGATACACTTTTGTGTGAATAGACACAAATTAACAAGATTTACTGACATTTCGTTCTGAATCGCTTTCCGATGTGCGAATCGAGATCATACCATACAATCGAGTGATGTCGTTTCCGAACCATCATAGACGTGAAAATTGGTGATCACCGTTAAACTTTTGTGTAAATCGACACAAATTAACAAGATTCACTGACATTTCGAACTGAACAGCTTTCCGACGTGCGATTCGAGATCATACCTTACAAGCGAGTGATGTCGTTTCCGAACTTTCATATACATGAAAATTGGTGTTCACCGATACACTTTTGTATGAATCGATGGAAATTAACAAGATTCACTGACATTTCGTTCTGAATCGCTTTCCGATGTGCGAATCGAGATCATACCTTACAATCGAGTGATGTCGTTTCCGAACGTTCATAAACATGAAAATTGGTGATCACCGATACACTTTTGTGTAAATCGATAAAAATTAACAAGATTCACTGACATTTCGAACTGAACAGCTTTCCGACGTGCGATCCGAGATCATAACTTACAATCGAGTGATGTCGTTTCCGAACGTTCATAAACATGAAGAACGGCGATCACCGATAGATTTTTGTGAGAATCGCATCAAATCAAGAAGATTCACTGACATTTCGAACAAAATCAGATTCCGACGTGCGATTCGAGATCATAAATTACAATCGAGTGATGTCGTTTCCGAACGTTCATAAACGTGAAAATTGGTGATCACCGATACACTTTTGTGTGAATCGATAAAATTTAACAACATTCACTGACATTACGAACAGAAAAGCTTTCCGACGTGCTATTCGAGATCATACTTTACAATCGAATGATGTCGTTTCCGAACGTTCATGAACATGAAAATTGGTGATCACCGATACACTTTTGTGTGAATCGACACAAATTAACAAGATTCACTGACATTTCGTTCTGAATCGCTTTCCGATGTGCGAATCGAGATCATACCTTACAATCGAGTGATGTCGTTTCCGAACGTTCATATACATGAAAGTTGGTGTTCACCGATACACTTTTGTGTGAATCGATACAATTTAACAGCATTCACTGACATTTCGTTCTGAATCGCTTTCCGATGTGCGAATCGAGATCATACTTACAATCGAGTGATGTCGTTTCCGAACGTTCATAAACATGAAGAACGGTGATCACCGATAGATTTTTGTGAGAATCGCATCAAATCAAGAAGATTCACTGACATTTCGAACAAAATCAGATTCCGACGTGCGATTCGAGATCATAACTTACAATCGAGTGATGTCGTTTCCGAACGTTCATGAACATGAAAATTGGTGATCACCGATACACTTTTGTGTGAATAGACACAAATTAACAAGATTTACTGACATTTCGTTCTGAATCGCTTTCCGATGTGCGAATCGAATCATACCTTACAATCGAGTGATGTCGTTTCCGAACCATCATAGACGTGAAAATTGGTGATCACCGTTAAACTTTTTTGTAAATCGATAAAAATTAACAAGATTCACTGACATTTCGAACTGAACAGCTTTCCGACATGCGATCCGAGATCATAACTTACAATCGAGTGATGTCGTTTCCGAACGTTCATAAACATGAAGAACGGTGATCACCGATAGATTTTTGTGAGAATCGCATCAAATCAAGAAGATTCACTGACATTTCGAACAAAATCAGATTCCGAAGTGCGATTCGAGATCATAACTTACAATCGAGTGATGTCATTTCCGAACGTTCATAAACGTGAAAATTGGTGATCACCGATACACTTTTGTGTGAATCGATAAAATTTAACAACATTCACTGACATTACGAACAGAACAGCTTTCCGACGTGCTATTCGAGATCATACCTTACAATCGAATGATGTCGTTTCCGAACGTTCATGAACATGAAAATTGGTGATCACCGATACACTTTTGTGTGAATAGACACAAATTAACAAGATTTACTGCCATTTCGTTCTGAATCGCTTTCCGATGTGCGAATCGAATCATACCTTACAATCGAGTGATGTCGTTTCCGAACCATCATAGACGTGAAAATTGGTGATCACCGTTAAACTTTTGTGTAAATCGATAAAAATTAACAAGATTCACTGACATTTCGAACTGAACAGCTTTCCGACATGCGATCCGAGATCATAACTTACAATCGAGTGATGTCGTTTCCGAACGTTCATAAACATGAAAATTGGTGATCACCGATACACTTTTGTGTGAATCGACACAAATTAACAAGATTCACTGACATTTCGTTCTGAATCGCTTTCCGATGTGCGAATCGAGATCATACCTTACAATCGAATGATGTCGTTTCCGAACGTTCATGAACATGAAAATTGGTGATCACCGATACACTTTTGTGTGAATAGACACAAATTAACAAGATTTACTGACATTTCGTTCTGAATCGCTTTCCGATGTGCGAATCGAGATCATACCATACAATCGAGTGATGTCGTTTCCGAACCATCATAGACGTGAAAATTGGTGATCACCGTTAAACTTTTGTGTAAATCGACACAAATTAACAAGATTCACTGACATTTCGAACTGAACAGCTTTCCGACGTGCGATTCGAGATCATACCTTACAAGCGAGTGATGTCGTTTCCGAACTTTCATATACATGAAAATTGGTGTTCACCGATACACTTTTGTATGAATCGATGGAAATTAACAAGATTCACTGACATTTCGTTCTGAATCGCTTTCCGATGTGCGAATCGAGATCATACCTTACAATCGAGTGATGTCGTTTCCGAACGTTCATAAACATGAAAATTGGTGATCACCGATACACTTTTGTGTAAATCGATAAAAATTAACAAGATTCACTGACATTTCGAACTGAACAGCTTTCCGACGTGCGATCCGAGATCATAACTTACAATCGAGTGATGTCGTTTCCGAACGTTCATAAACATGAAGAACGGCGATCACCGATAGATTTTTGTGAGAATCGCATCAAATCAAGAAGATTCACTGACATTTCGAACAAAATCAGATTCCGACGTGCGATTCGAGATCATAACTTACAATCGAGTGATGTCGTTTCCGAACGTTCATAAACGTGAAAATTGGTGATCACCGATACACTTTTGTGTGAATCGATACAATTTAACAGCATTCACTGACATTTCGAACAGAACAGCTTTCCAACGTGCGATCCGAGATCATAACTTACAATCGAGTGATGTCATTTCCGAACGTTCATAAACGTGAAAATTGGTGATCACCGATACACTTTTGTGTGAATCGATAAAATTTAACAACATTCACTGACATTACGAACAGAACAGCTTTCCGACGTGCTATTCGAGATCATACCTTACAATCGAATGATGTCGTTTCCGAACGTTCATGAACATGAAAATTGGTGATCACCGATACACTTTTGTGTGAATAGACACAAATTAACAAGATTTACTGACATTTCGTTCTGAATCGCTTTCCGATGTGCGAATCGAGATCATACCATACAATCGAGTGATGTCGTTTCCGAACCATCATAGACGTGAAAATTGGTGATCACCGTTAAACTTTTGTGTAAATCGACACAAATTAACAAGATTCACTGACATTTCGAACTGAACAGCTTTCCGACGTGCGATTCGAGATCATACCTTACAAGCGAGTGATGTCGTTTCCGAACTTTCATATACATGAAAATTGGTGTTCACCGATACACTTTTGTATGAATCGATGGAAATTAACAAGATTCACTGACATTTCGTTCTGAATCGCTTTCCGATGTGCGAATCGAGATCATACCTTACAATCGAGTGATGTCGTTTCCGAACGTTCATAAACATGAAAATTGGTGATCACCGATACACTTTTGTGTAAATCGATAAAAATTAACAAGATTCACTGACATTTCGAACTGAACAGCTTTCCGACGTGCGATCCGAGATCATAACTTACAATCGAGTGATGTCGTTTCCGAACGTTCATAAACATGAAGAACGGCGATCACCGATAGATTTTTGTGAGAATCGCATCAAATCAAGAAGATTCACTGACATTTCGAACAAAATCAGATTCCGACGTGCGATTCGAGATCATAAATTACAATCGAGTGATGTCGTTTCCGAACGTTCATAAACGTGAAAATTGGTGATCACCGATACACTTTTGTGTGAATCGATAAAATTTAACAACATTCACTGACATTACGAACAGAAAAGCTTTCCGACGTGCTATTCGAGATCATACTTTACAATCGAATGATGTCGTTTCCGAACGTTCATGAACATGAAAATTGGTGATCACCGATACACTTTTGTGTGAATCGACACAAATTAACAAGATTCACTGACATTTCGTTCTGAATCGCTTTCCGATGTGCGAATCGAGATCATACCTTACAATCGAGTGATGTCGTTTCCGAACGTTCATATACATGAAAATTGGTGTTCACCGATACACTTTTGTGTGAATCGATACAATTTAACAGCATTCACTGACATTTCGTTCTGAATCGCTTTCCGATGTGCGAATCGAGATCATACTTACAATCGAGTGATGTCGTTTCCGAACGTTCATAAACATGAAGAACGGTGATCACCGATAGATTTTTGTGAGAATCGCATCAAATCAAGAAGATTCACTGACATTTCGAACAAAATCAGATTCCGACGTGCGATTCGAGATCATAACTTACAATCGAGTGATGTCGTTTCCGAACGTTCATGAACATGAAAATTGGTGATCACCGATACACTTTTGTGTGAATAGACACAAATTAACAAGATTTACTGACATTTCGTTCTGAATCGCTTTCCGATGTGCGAATCGAATCATACCTTACAATCGAGTGATGTCGTTTCCGAACCATCATAGACGTGAAAATTGGTGATCACCGTTAAACTTTTTTGTAAATCGATAAAAATTAACAAGATTCACTGACATTTCGAACTGAACAGCTTTCCGACATGCGATCCGAGATCATAACTTACAATCGAGTGATGTCGTTTCCGAACGTTCATAAACATGAAGAACGGTGATCACCGATAGATTTTTGTGAGAATCGCATCAAATCAAGAAGATTCACTGACATTTCGAACAAAATCAGATTCCGAAGTGCGATTCGAGATCATAACTTACAATCGAGTGATGTCATTTCCGAACGTTCATAAACGTGAAAATTGGTGATCACCGATACACTTTTGTGTGAATCGATAAAATTTAACAACATTCACTGACATTACGAACAGAACAGCTTTCCGACGTGCTATTCGAGATCATACCTTACAATCGAATGATGTCGTTTCCGAACGTTCATGAACATGAAAATTGGTGATCACCGATACACTTTTGTGTGAATAGACACAAATTAACAAGATTTACTGCCATTTCGTTCTGAATCGCTTTCCGATGTGCGAATCGAATCATACCTTACAATCGAGTGATGTCGTTTCCGAACCATCATAGACGTGAAAATTGGTGATCACCGTTAAACTTTTGTGTAAATCGATAAAAATTAACAAGATTCACTGACATTTCGAACTGAACAGCTTTCCGACATGCGATCCGAGATCATAACTTACAATCGAGTGATGTCGTTTCCGAACGTTCATAAACATGAAAATTGGTGATCACCGATACACTTTTGTGTGAATCGACACAAATTAACAAGATTCACTGACATTTCGTTCTGAATCGCTTTCCGATGTGCGAATCGAGATCATACCTTACAATCGAATGATGTCGTTTCCGAACGTTCATAAACATGAAGAACCGTGATCACCGATACACTTTTGTGTGAATCGACACAAATTAACAAGATTCACTGACATTTCGTTCTGAATCGCTTTCCGATGTGCGAATCGAGATCATACCTTACAATCGAGTGATGTCGTTTACGAACCATCATAAACGTGAAAATTGGTGATCACCGATAAACTTTTGTGTAAATCGATATAAATTAACAAGATTCACTGACATTTCGAACTGAACAGCTTTCCGACGTGCGAATCGAGATCATACCTTACAAGCGAGTGATGTCGTTTCCGAACGTTCATATACATGAAAATTGGTGTTCACCGATACACTTTTGTATGAATCGATGGAAATTAACAAGATTCACTGACATTTCGTTCTGAATCGCTTTCCGATGTGCGAATCGAGATCATACCTTACAATCGAGTGATGTCGTTTCCGAACGTTCATAAACATGAAAATTGGTGATCACCGATACACTTTTGTGTGAATCGACACAAATTAACAAGATTCACTGACATTTCGTTCTGAATCGCTTTCCGATGTGCGAATCGAGATCATACCTTACAATCGAGTGATGTCGTTTCCGAACCATCATAGACGTGAAAATTGGTGATCACCGTTAAACTTTTGTGTAAATCGATAAAAATTAACAAGATTCACTGACATTTCGAACTGAACAGCTTTCCGACATGCGATCCGAGATCATAACTTACAATCGAGTGATGTCGTTTCCGAACGTTCATAAACATGAAGAACGGTGATCACCGATAGATTTTTGTGAGAATCGCATCAAATCAAGAAGATTCACTGACATTTCGAACAAAATCAGATTCCGACGTGCCATTCGAGATCATACCTTACAATCGAGTGATGTCGTTTCCGAACGTTCATAAACATGAAAATTGGTGATCACCGATACACTTTTGTGTGAATCGACACAAATTAACAAGATTCACTGACATTTCGTTCTGAATCGCTTTCCGATGTGCGAATCGAGATCATACCTTACAATCGAGTGATGTCGTTTACGAACCATCATAAACGTGAAAATTGGTGACCACCGATAAACTTTTGTGTAAATCGATAAAAATTAACAACATTCACTGACATTTCGAAAAGAGCAGCTTTCCGACGTGCGATTCGAGATCATAACTAACAATCGAGTTATGTCGTATCCGAACGTGCATAAACATGAAAATTGGTGATCACCGATTCACTTTTGTGTGAATCGATAGAAATTAACAAGATTCACTGACATTTCGGTCTGAATCGCTTTCCGATGTGCGAATCGAGATCATAAATTACAATCGAGTGATGTCGTTTCCGAACGTTCATAAACATGAAAATTCGTGATCATCGATACACTTTTGTGTGAATCGACACAAATTAACAAGATTCACTGACATTTCGTTCTGAATCGCTTTCCGATGTGCGAATCGAGATCATACCTTACAATCGAGTGATGTCGTTTACGAACCATCATAAACGTGAAAATCGGTGATCACCGATAAACTTTTGTGTAAATCGATAAAAATTAACAAGATTCACTGACATTTCGAACTGAACAGCTTTCCGACGTGCGATTCGAGATCATACCTTACAATCGAGTGATGTCGTTTCCGAACGTTCATATACATGAAAATTGGTGTTCACCGATACACTTTTGTATGAATCGATGGAAATTAACAAGATTCACTGACATTTCGTTCTGAATCGCTTTCCGATGTGCGAATCGAGATCATACCTTACAATCGAGTGATGTCGTTTCCGAACGTTCATAAACATGAAAATTGGTGATCACCGATACACTTTTGTGTGAATCGATAAAAATTAACAAGATTCACTGACATTTCGAACTGAACAGCTTTCCGACGTGCGATCCGAGATCATAACTTACAATCGAGTGATGTCGTTTCCGAACGTTCATAAACATGAAGAACGGCGATCACCGATAGATTTTTGTGAGAATCGCATCAAATCAAGAAGATTCACTGACATTTCGAACAAAATCAGATTCCGACGTGCCATTCGAGATCATACCTTACAATCGAATGATGTCGTTTCCGAACGTTCATGAACATGAAAATTGGTGATCACCGATACACTTTTGTGTGAATCGACACAAATTAACAAGATTCACTGACATTTCGACCAGCATCGATTTCCGACGAGCGATTCGAGATCATTACACGTCGGAAAGCGATTCAGAACGAAATGTCAGTGAACCTTGTTAATTTGTATCGATTCGCACAAAAGTGTATCGGTGATCACAAATTTTCATGTTTATGAACGTTCGGGAAGGACATCAATCGATTGTAAGTTATGATCTCGATTGGCACTGTGGCAAGCGATTCAGAACGAAATGTCAGTTAATCTTGCTACTTTGTATCGATTCACACAAAAGTTTATCGGTGAACACCAATTTTCATGTATATGAACGTTCGGAAACGACATCACTCGATTGTAAGTTATGATCTCGAATCGCAAGTCGAAAAGCTGTTCTGTTCGAAATGTCAGTGAATGTTGTTAAATTGTATCGATTCACACAAAAGTGTATGGGTGATCACGAAATTTCACGTTTATAAACGTTCGGAAACGACATCACTCGGTTGTAAGGTGTGATCGCGATTCGCACATCGGAAAGCGATTCAGAACGAAATGTCAGTGAATCTTGTTAATTTCTATCAATTCACACAAAAGTGAATCGGTGATCACCAATTTTCATGTTTATGCACGTTCGGATACGACATAACTCGATTGTAAGTTATGATCTCGAATCGCACATCGGAAAGCTGCTCTTTTCGAAATGTCAGTGAATGTTGTTAAATTGTATCGATTCACACAAAAGTGTATCGGTGATCTCCAATTTTCACGTATATGATGGTTCGGAAACGACATCACTCGATTGTAAGTTATGGTCTCGATTCGCACATTGGAAAGCGATTCAGAACGAAATGTCAGTGAATCTTGTTAATTTCTATCGATTCACACAAAAGTGAATCGGTGATCACCAATTTTCATGTTTATGCACGTTCGGAAACGCCATAACTCGATTGTAAGTTATGATCTCGAATCGCACATCGGAAAGGGATTCAGAACGAAATGTCAGTGAATCTTGTTAATTTCTATCAATTCACACAAAAGTGAATCGGTGATCACCAATTTTCATGTTTTGCACGTTCGGAAACGACATCAGTCGATTGTAAGTTATGATCTCGAATCGCACGTCGGAAAGCTGCTCTTTTCGAAATGTCAGTGAATGTTGTTAAATTGTATCGCTTCACACAAAAGTGTATCGGTGATCTCCAATTTTCACGTTTATGATGGTTCGGAAACGACATCACTCGATTGTAAGTTATGATCTCGATTCGCACATTGGAAAGCGATTCAGAACGAAATGTCAGTGAATCTTGATAATTTCTATCGATTCACACAAAAGTGAATCGGTGATCACAAATTTTCATGTTTATGAACGTTCGGGAAGGACATCAATCGATTGTAAGTTATGATCTCGATTGGCACTGTGGCAAGCGATTCAGAACGAAATGTCAGTTAATCTTGCTACTTTGTATCGATTCACACAAAAGTTTATCGGTGAACACCAATTTTCATGTATATGAACGTTCGGAAACGACATCACTCGATTGTAAGTTATGATCTCGAATCGCAAGTCGAAAAGCTGTTCTGTTCGAAATGTCAGTGAATGTTGTTAAATTGTATCGATTCACACAAAAGTGTATGGGTGATCACGAAATTTCACGTTTATAAACGTTCGGAAACGACATCACTCGGTTGTAAGGTGTGATCGCGATTCGCACATCGGAAAGCGATTCAGAACGAAATGTCAGTGAATCTTGTTAATTTCTATCAATTCACACAAAAGTGAATCGGTGATCACCAATTTTCATGTTTATGCACGTTTGGATACGACATAACTCGATTGTAAGTTATGATCTCGAATCGCACATCGGAAAGCTGCTCTTTTCGAAATGTCAGTGAATGTTGTTAAATTGTATCGATTCACACAAAAGTGTATCGGTGATCTCCAATTTTCACGTTTATGATGGTTCGGAAACGACATCACTCGATTGTAAGTTATGGTCTCGATTCGCACATTGGAAAGCGATTCAGAACGAAATGTCAGTGAATCTTGTTAATTTCTATCGATTCACACAAAAGTGAATCGGTGATCACCAATTTTCATGTTTATGCACGTTCGGAAACGCCATAACTCGATTGTAAGTTATGATCTCGAATCGCACATCGGAAAGGGATTCAGAACGAAATGTCAGTGAATCTTGTTAATTTCTATCAATTCACACAAAAGTGAATCGTTGATCACCAATTTTCATGTTTATGCACGTTCGGAAACGACATCAGTCGATTGTAAGTTATGATCTCGAATCGCACGTCGGAAAGCTGCTCTTTTCGAAATGTCAGTGAATGTTGTTAAATTGTATCGCTTCACACAAAAGTGTATCGGTGATCTCCAATTTTCACGTTTATGATGGTTCGGAAACGACATCAGTCGATTGTAATTTATGATCTCGATTCGCACATCGGAAAGCGATTCAGAACGAAATGTCAGTGAATCTTGTTAATTTCTATCGATTCACACAAAAGTGAATCGGTGTTCACCAATTTTCATGTTTATGCACGTTCGGATACGACATAACTCGATTGTAAGTTATGATCTCGAATCGCACGTCGGAAAGCTGCTCTTTTCGAATGGTCAGTGAATGTTGTTAAATTGTATCGATTCACACAAAAGTGTATCGGTGATCTCCAATTTTCACGTTTATGATGGTTCGGAAACGACATCACTCGATTGTAAGTTATGGTCTCGATTCGCACATTGGAAAGCGATTCAGAACGAAATGTCAGTGAATCTTGTTAATTTCTATCGATTCACACAAAAGTGAATCGGTGATCACCAATTTTCATGTTTATGCACGTTCGGAAACGCCATAAGTCGATTGTAAGTTATGATCTCGAATCGCACGTCGGAAAGCTGCTCTTTTCGAAATGTCAGTGAATGTTGTTAAATTGTATCGATTCACACAAAAGTGTATCGGTGATCTCCAATTTGCACGTTTATGATGGTTCGGAAACTACATCACGCGATTGTAAGTTCTGATCTCGATTCGCACATCAGAAAGCGATTCAGAACGAAAAGTCAGTGAATCAAGAGACTCGGTAGAGTCTCGGGACAAGTACATTGACAGCCCTGTCGTCTGCTGGCCCGAGGCTCTTGCCGAGTATACTTTCTCTGAATAAAACGATTCGCCGTGGTGGGGGTAAAATTGGCAAGTGATTTTTTTGAATTACCGAAGTTATGAGTCATCTGAGGCTTTGAAAATTGAACTTTCAGCTAATTAAGAAATTCTCTTTCGATTGCGCCCAAAATCAACACGATCGGTGGCGTAATTGCTGAGAAAAAACTTTGCACGGGCTCAAGATTATGCAAAAGTTACTGACACATCACGAGTTCGACGTATACGTATACGCGTTTTGACGTAGTTAGTGGTAGTAGAGTTGTTGCCTCTACGCATTCTGATTGGCTCAACGATGTCGGCTCCTCCAGCTGCTAGGCCGACCGCGGGTGAGGCTCAAGTGTTAGAAGGCCTAAAATAGCGAACAGGCATTCTGTATATCTATATATGCGTTATACAGAATGCCTGTTCGCCATTTTAGGCCTTCTAACTTTTGAGTCTTACCCCGACCGCGCTCAGACTCCGTAAATATTATATATATATATAAACCATGTGTCAGTTTTCGATCATCGTATAAACAAACGGAGTTTTGTCATTATGGAATGCGTGTGGAATATATAAAAAAAACTTTCGTCATCTAACCAAGTGCATAGTACTAAAACCTGTGGAATGCTAAACTAAACCGGTATAAAAGCAGTCGCGTAAATGTAGTCTGGTGTGTGAAAAAGAATAAAATAAAAAAATACGCGGTGCATGTCGACGAAACTTTTTAAGATTTCATTAATTCGTTTGACTGAAAATAAGTTTATCATTTATATCATTTGTGAATATAGGTTATAAGATATCAATACATCGATACGCACATCCGAAACCACCCGAGACTTGTTTTCATACTGAACGTCATTTTGACAGGTGAGGTTATGATCCCCAATGTGCTGTTGTGTGCGGACTCTAATTAATAAATGAAAATGGTTAGTGAAAATTGGTTAATGTATATTTTGTTAAAACTTGTGGTATACTAAACCGGTATAAAAGCGGCCGCGTAAATGTAGACTGTGATCTGTGTGTGCAAATAAAACATATAAAAAAATGCGCGATTCATATATATGTCAACGAAACTTTTCAAGATTTCATTATTTCGTTCGATTGGAAATAAGTGTCAACTGAGATAATCTTTCAATTAAACCAGAGTTCGCGGAATATTATCCAGTGTAAATATATCATCAGTTGCGTGATTACATATCATGTGTAATAATGTAGGTCATATATACGAGTTCCCTTTGATAGCTGTGTGGTAACGAACCGGCCGGGGTTTGACGTTACGAAGTGTGGGACAAATGTAGCAAACGTTCGCATAGTTAGTGAATAATATAAATAAGGCAAATCAGTTTATCAAAATAGGTCTGGAAGTTGTAAGAAAAAATGTTCGTCAACCTATAACGTCAAATTTTCTTTTTGCGATCTGAAATATTATGGTTGATAATTAATAAAACAAGAACACACAGAACTGTTAGTATATATATAATGTAAGAAACTCCAATCGAATAAATGTTTTCTAATTTATTTCTTGTGTCATCGGTATTTTTGAATATTCCCACATTTTGCTTCCTATTGAGTTTGGCTCTGCTCTTTCCGATCCTTGTTTTGACTCCATCGGTTTGCAGCGGATCGATACATAGTATTAAATGGTTGCCTAATATGTGTCCTATACTTTTCTACTATTTCTTCATGCTGATTGTGGTAACATGATTCAAGTGGTTTCCGACTATGATCATCAATCGCACATTTTATATATCAGATTCTTAAAACAGTTTCTGGTGTTGATATAAGTGTTGTTATACTTTTTCCACCTGGTCTGTCGAGTAATAAATTTTGAAACTTCTTCCAAAAAGTCTTTGGATGCTTATTTTGCTGATGATATGAAAAGTCGTATCTTGGGAATGCTGTATGCAAACACAAATTTTGATAACAAAACTTATGGAATGACATGTATGTTGAGTATTTCCACTTTGCAAACTACAAATATGGAATTATTATAAAAAAAATTCATTCGAATAAGTCTACTGTTGCTCAGTTTTGGATGCGATCAAATATAATGCCAACCAACATCCCCAGAAACTTACAGAATTGCTGAATGCAATGTGCGCTATGTCATTTTAATGTAACATCATGACTTTTGACAACTTTTCATTATAATGCTGTAAATTCGGATCATTGACATACTGCAAAAATCTGCAAACTATACAATTTAAATACTGTGCCATTCATTTTACATTTTGACTCTAACTGTAACATATATATGAAGTAAAAAATTGATTATAAAAGTCTTCAGTTGCTCATTTATGGATAGATTTGAAATTGCTGTCTTCGAAGCTCATCGCGCAGATACATTGACTCTGAAATTTCTGTGGATAAATATATATGCGACGGATCACCCCTTATCTTTGATTATGGTAATATGTAATGGAACTTGGTTCGGCAAGGTTTTAAGTGTTCCTTTTCAAATAGTATTGAAGTTTGTATGACTGATACACAGCGAATACTTCCAAACTTTGATATTTCTGTGTTGCAGCATGTGTGCCAATCATTCAAATCATTTACTCCAACCGTATCATGTAATCTAGAAAATTTATCACAAAAGTCTTCCGCTTTTCTAAATACTTCAATTTTCCTTTTTCTACTCCATTGTGAGTTTTCGAATTTCTAAATTCATTTCTGAATTGTCCTGAAATGGTTTTCCTCCAAAACCAATGCAGGTACCTTAAACGTCTTTGAATTCTGTTGCTCTGTTGAATTAAGTTCGCTTAGTTTTTTTTGCTGCTTTGAGTTCTGGCATAATAAATGTTAGAAGTTTTCAGGTACTTTTTTTCAGCAACTATCAAACTGTGGATAATTGGATCTCAGCGGCCACTTGCAAACTTTGGAAATATATTTCATTGGGGGCACGTTTTGGATGAAATGAAATCTCTAGATTCAGAATGCAAAAGCGACATTCAAAGTGGGCAAATCTGTTGGATTTTTCGTGTTTTGAATGTGATCTATCTTTCATTTGAATTTTGAAGAAAAGTTATAAATAAAGTCTGTTCTATTAAGGAAATCTTTACGTCAGTTGTTTCTTGGTATGAAGACTTGGAAAAAATCGGCAAAGGCCAAGGACAGACCGGTGACGAAATATTTCCAGTACAATTTTGACGAAAAATAGATCTTATTTCGTGGAAACCAACGTTATAAGCCGAAAATCATATTACGGCCCACAACACGCATTTCTTCATGCTCTTGGGTTCCCAATAGACAAAACATATTAGAAGACAAGGAGAAAAATCACCAAAGTCCAAGACCAAACCAGTGCCGAAATATTTTCAGTACAATTTTGAAGAAAAATTGGTCTTTTACGTGGAAACCAACATTATAAACCGAAATTCATTTCTCGGGCCTATCATCCCGGATTCCTCTATGCTGTTGAGTTCCTAATAGGCATAACATATTAGAGTATAAGGAAAAAAATCGCCAAAGTTCAAGGGCAGTCTTGTGACGAAATATCTTCACTACAATTTTTACGAAAAATTGGTCTTTTATGGTGGAAACCAACTTTATAAGCCAAACATCATACCGAGGGAAAATAAGATTGGGAAAAGTACATTTATGGTCCCTTATTTGCTGATAATTTCATGAAAAAGATTATCCCATAAAAATTGTTCGTATGAGAATGGAATCTATAAAAATATACTAAGCAAATAATTCATAGAAATTTATACTAAAATCCTATAACCGTCATAACATAAATGAGGAACTTTTGAGAAAAAAGGCGTGATATCAAACCGTAAACTTCCCCTAGGGAAAAAAAGGTTGGGACAAGTACATTGATGGTCTCTTGTTTCTGGATGACATAGAAAAAAGACTCAGAACCAGGAAAAAAATTCTATAGAAATAATAAACGAAAAATTGAAAAGTTCAAAAAAATTCAACAAAAATAAAAAATAATCGAAAAAAATTCTGTAAAGAAAAATAAAAAATTTTCAAAAAATTCATAAATATTGGACAAATGGAAAAATGTACTATCCAAGTTACATGCAGTATAAAAATGTATGATATCAATTGGAGGCCAAGTTTTTATTGATAATTTGGAATATTTATCCAACAAATCGGAAACTTTAATTGAAATTTATGATAATTATTTTCAAGAAAAAAGTTAATGAAAAAAAGTCATAACGGAAGTTACGTGCAGTACTAAAATGTATTATATCAATTCGAGGTCAAGTATTTATCAGTTATTCGAAATATAATCTCCGGCAACAAATGAGCGTTGAGAATCCTTGTCGGGCTCACAACGTTTTATCAAAATTACTAAAAAATGAATGAAAATAAAATCATTAAAAATTCACATGAAAATCATTCGTTACTTCAATAAGGTACACACTTTAAAGAATCGATTCCCCTCCGACTTTCAGGATCTCCTGGTATTATTCACAACATTCAACTTCGATTGGATCGGTACAAATTATGTTCAAATACGTCTTAAACGTACTTGTCCGGCCCATCACTTTTTATTCAAATTGCTCATTCGAAAACAAATCAAAAACGAAGTTAATGCATGTGTTAATATTAAGGAACAGTAATTCCCGAGAAAATAATTTTCCTTCGAATCACTCTTGTCAAAATGAAACGAAAATGAAAGATGAAGTTGATTAATCTATTTATATTGTATGGAGTCATAATTCACAACAAAATCATTTTTCTCCAAATTCCAGGAATCCACGTGTCGTACTCGACTAGTGATATTTATCAAAATGTGTACGTGACTATAGAAAAAAAAAACATTTCATGGCTGAGTAGGTTCGAAAATTTCTAGTAATGTGCCTGATTATTTCTCATTTTCATTGGTTCTTACCGAATGGTATGTGTTCACTGAAGAAAATGAGAAGTGGATATTGCTATACGAACTTGCGAACAATCAAGTTCAAATTACTTGGAGATATTATTTTTATTTCTATCGATTTTATTATATTTGTCATTATAGAACAGTCCTGATTTGTTTTCGAATGAGCAATTTGAATAAAAAGTGATGGGCCGGACAAGTACGTTTAAGACGTATTTGAACATAATTTGTACCGATCCAATCGAAGTTGAATGTTGTGAATAATACCAGGAGATCCTGAAAGTCGGAGGGGAATCGATTCTTTAAAGTGTGTACCTTATTGAAGTAACGAATGATTTTCATGTGAATTTTTAATGATTTTATTTTCATTCATTTTTTAGTAATTTTGATAAAACGTTGTGAGCCCGACAAGGATTCTCAACGCTCATTTGTTGCCGGAGATTATATTTCGAATAACTGATAAATACTTGACCTCGAATTGATATAATACATTTTAGTACTGCACGTAACTTCCGTTATGACTTTTTTTCATTAACTTTTTTCTTGAAAATAATTATCATAAATTTCAATTAAAGTTTCCGATTTGTTGGATAAATATTCCAAATTATCAATAAAAACTTGGCCTCCAATTGATATCATACATTTTTATACTGCATGTAACTTGGATAGTACATTTTTCCATTTGTCCAATATTTATGAATTTTTTGAAAATTTTTTATTTTTCTTTACAGAATTTTTTTCGATTATTTTTTATTTTTGTTGAATTTTTTTGAACTTTTCAATTTTTCGTTTATTATTTCTATAGAATTTTTTTCCTGGTTCTGAGTCTTTTTTCTATGTCATCCAGAAACAAGAGACCATCAATGTACTTGTCCCAACCTTTTTTTCCCTAGGGGTCTTGTTAATTTCTATCAATTCACACAAAAGTGAATCTGTGATCACCAATTTTCATGTTTATGCACGTTCGGAAACGACATAACTCGATTGTAAGTTATGATCTCGAATCGCCCGTCGGAAACCGATTCTGTTCGAATTGTAAGTGAATCTTGATAATTTGTAACGATTCTCACAAAAGTTTATTTGTGATCACCAATTTTCATATTTGTGAACGTTCAAAAACGACATCGTTCGATTGTCAGTTCCGGTCTCGAATCGCATTTCGGATTGCGATTCTGATAGAAATGTCGGAAAAAATTGTTGATTTGTAACGATTAACACAAAAGATTATCGCTGATTACCTATTTTCATGTTTATGAAAGATTGGAAACGTTCACCGATAAACGTCACATATCAACAATTTTACAGACATTTAGTATCGCAATCCGAAGGGCCATTTGAGATCTGAACTGACAATCGAGCGATGAAAACGTTTCCGAACGTTCATAAACATGAAGATTGGTGATCACCAATAAAATTTTTGTTCAATTCATGACAAATTAACAATATTCAATGACATTTCGATTCGAGATCATAAATTACAATCGAGTGATGTCATTTCCGAACGTTCATAAACATGAACATTGGTGATCACCGATACACTTTTGTGTGAATCGACACAAATTAACAAGATTCACTGACATTTCGTTCTGAATCGCTTTCCGATGTGCGAATCGAGATCATACCTTACAATCGAGTGATGTCGTTTACGAACCATCATAAACGTGAAAATCGGTGATCACCGATAAACTTTTGTGTAAATCGATAAAAATTAACAAGATTCACTGACATTTCGAACTGAACAGCTTTCCGACGTGCGATTCGAGATCATACCTTACAATCGAGTGATGTCGTTTCCGAACGTTCATATACATGAAAATTGGTGTTCACCGATACACTTTTGTATGAATCGATGGAAATTAACAAGATTCACTGACATTTCGTTCTGAATCGCTTTCCGATGTGCGAATCGAGATCATACCTTACAATCGAGTGATGTCGTTTCCGAACGTTCATAAACATGAAAATTGGTGATCACCGATACACTTTTGTGTGAATCGACACAAATTAACAAGATTCACTGACATTTCGTTCTGAATCGCTTTCCGATGTGCGAATCGAGATCATACCTTACAATCGAGTGATGTCGTTTACGAACCATCAAAAACGTGAAAATTGGTGATCACCGATAAACTTTTGTGTAAATCGATAAAAATTAACAAGATTCACTGACATTTCGAACTGAACAGCTTTCCGACGTGCGATCCGAGATCATAACTTACAATCGAGTGATGTCGTTTCCGAACGTTCATAAACATGAAGAACGGCGATCACCGATAGATTTTTGTGAGAATCGCATCAAATCAAGAAGATTCACTGACATTTCGAACAAAATCAGATTCCGACGTGCGATTCGAGATCATAAATTACAATCGAGTGATGTCGTTTCCGAACGTTCATAAACGTGAAGAACGGTGATCACCGATAGATTTTTGTGAGAATCGCATCAAATCAAGAAGATTCACTGACATTTCGAACAAAATCAGATTCCGACGTGCGATTCGAGATCATAACTTACAATCGAGTGATGTCGTTTCCGAACGTTCATAAACGTGAAAATTGGTGATCACCGATACACTTTTGTGTGAATCGATACAATTTAACAGCATTCACTGACATTTCGAACAGAACAGCTTTCCAACGTGCGATCCGAGATCATAACTTACAATCGAGTGATGTCATTTCCGAACGTTCATAAACGTGAAAATTGGTGATCACCGATACACTTTTGTGTGAATCGATAAAATTTAACAACATTCACTGACATTACGAACAGAACAGCTTTCCGACGTGCTATTCGAGATCATACCTTACAATCGAATGATGTCGTTTCCGAACGTTCATGAACATGAAAATTGGTGATCACCGATACACTTTTGTGTGAATAGACACAAATTAACAAGATTTACTGACATTTCGTTCTGAATCGCTTTCCGATGTGCGAATCGAGATCATACCATACAATCGAGTGATGTCGTTTCCGAACCATCATAGACGTGAAAATTGGTGATCACCGTTAAACTTTTGTGTAAATCGATAAAAATTAACAAGATTCACTGACATTTCGAACTGAACAGCTTTCCGACATGCGATCCGAGATCATAACTTACAATCGTGTGATGTCGTTTCCGAACGTTCATAAACATGAAGAACGGTGATCACCGATAGATTTTTGTGAGAATCGCATCAAATCAAGAAGATTCACTGACATTTCGAACAAAATCAGATTCCGACGTGCCATTCGAGATCATACCTTACAATCGAGTGATGTCGTTTCCGAACGTTCATAAACATGAAAATTGGTGATCACCGATACACTTTTGTGTGAATCGACACAAATTAACAAGATTCACTGACATTTCGTTCTGAATCGCTTTCCGATGTGTGAATCGAGATCATACCTTACAATCGAGTGATGTCGTTTACGAACCATCATAAACGTGAAAATTGGTGACCACCGATAAACTTTTGTGTAAATCGATAAAAATTAACAACATTCACTGACATTTCGAAAAGAGCAGCTTTCCGACGTGCGATTCGAGATCATAACTAACAATCGAGTTATGTCGTATCCGAACGTGCATAAACATGAAAATTGGTGATCACCGATTCACTTTTGTGTGAATCGATAGAAATTAACAAGATTCACTGACATTTCGGTCTGAATCGCTTTCCGATGTGCGAATCGAGATCATAAATTACAATCGAGTGATGTCGTTTCCGAACGTTCATAAACATGAAAATTCGTGATCATCGATACACTTTTGTGTGAATCGACACAAATTAACAAGATTCACTGACATTTCGTTCTGAATCGCTTTCCGATGTGCGAATCGAGATCATACCTTACAATCGAGTGATGTCGTTTACGAACCATAATAAACGTGAAAATTGGTGATCACCGATAAACTTTTGTGTAAATCGATAAAAATTAACAAGATTCACTGACATTTCGAACTGAACAGCTTTCCGACATGCGATCCGAGATCATAACTTACAATCGAGTGATGTCGTTTCCGAACGTTCATAAACATGAAGAACGGTGATCACCGATAGATTTTTGTGAGAATCGCATCAAATCAAGAAGATTCACTGACATTTCGAACAAAATCAGATTCCGACGTGCCATTCGAGATCATACCTTACAATCGAATGATGTCGTTTCCGAACGTTCATGAACATGAAAATTGGTGATCACCGATACACTTTTGTGTGAATCGACACAAATTAACAAGATTCACTGACATTTCGTTCTAAATCGCTTTCCGATGTGCGAATCGAGATCATACCTTACAATCGAGTGATGTCGTTTACGAACCATCATAAACGTGAAAATTGGTGATCACCGATAAACTTTTGTGTAAATCGATAAAAATTAACAAGATTCACTGACATTTCGAACTGAACAGCTTTCCGATATGCGATCCGAGATCATAACTTACAATCGAGTGATGTCGTTTCCGAACGTTCATAAACATGAAGAACGGTGATCACCGATAGATTTTTGTGAGAATCGCAACAAATCAAGAAGATTCACTGACATTTCGAACAAAATCAGATTCCGACGTGCGATGCGAGATCATAACTTACAATCGAGTGATGTAGTTTCCGAACGTTCATAAACGTGAAAATTGGAGATCACCGATACACTTTTGTGTGAATCGATACAATTTAACAACATTCACTGACATTTCGACCAGCATCGATTTCCGACGAGCGATTCGAGATCATTACACGTCGGAAAGCGATTCAGAACGAAATGTCAGTGAACCTTGTTAATTTGTATCGATTCGCACAAAAGTGTATCGGTGATCACAAATTTTCATGTTTATGAACGTTCGGGAAGGACATCAATCGATTGTAAGTTATGATCTCGATTGGCACTGTGGCAAGCGATTCAGAACGAAATGTCAGTTAATCTTGCTACTTTGTATCGATTCACACAAAAGTTTATCGGTGAACACCAATTTTCATGTATATGAACGTTCGGAAACGACATCACTCGATTGTAAGTTATGATCTCGAATCGCAAGTCGAAAAGCTGTTCTGTTCGAAATGTCAGTGAATGTTGTTAAATTGTATCGATTCACACAAAAGTGTATGGGTGATCTCCAATTTTCACGTTTATGAACGTTCGGAAACGACATCAGTCGATTGTAAGGTATGATCTCGAATCGCACGTCGGAAAGCGATGCTGGTCGAAATGTCAGTGAATGTTGTTACATTCTATCGACTCACACAAAAGGGTATCGGTGATCGCCAATTTTCATGTTTATGAACGTTCGGAAACGACATCACTCGATTGTAATTTATGATCTCGATTCGCACATCGGAAAGCGATTCAGAACGAAATGTCAGTGAATCTTGTTAATTTCTATCGATTCACACAAAAGTGAATCGGTGATCACCAATTTTCATGTTTATGCACGTTCGGATACGACATAACTCGATTGTAAGTTATGATCTCGAATCGCACGTCGGAAAGCTGCTCTTTTCGAAATGTCAGTGAATGTTGTTAAATTGTATCGATTCACACAAAAGTGTATCGGTGATCTCCAATTTTCACGTTTATGATGGTTCGGAAACGACATCACTCGATTGTAAGTTATGATCTCGATTCTCACATTGGAAAGCGATTCAGAACGAAATGTCAGTG
Source organism: Venturia canescens (assembly GCF_019457755.1). Classification (NCBI taxonomy): domain Eukaryota; kingdom Metazoa; phylum Arthropoda; class Insecta; order Hymenoptera; family Ichneumonidae; genus Venturia; species Venturia canescens. The sequence goes on along the minus strand of NC_057423.1, from coordinate 28,447,650 downwards.
AATCTTGATAATTTCTATCGATTCACACAAAAGTGAATCGGTGATCACCAATTTTCATGTTTATGCACGTTCGGAAACGACATTACTCGATTGTAAGTTATGATCTCGAATCGCACGTCGGAAAGCTGCTCTTTTCGAAATGTCAGTGAATGTTGTTAAATTGTATCGATTCACACAAAAGTGTATCGGTGATCTCCAATTTTCACGTTTATGAACATTCGGAAACGACATCAGTCGATTGTAAGTTATGATCTCGAATCGCACGTCGGAAAGCTGCTCTTTTCGAATGGTCAGTGAATGTTGTTAAATTGTATCGATTCACACAAAAGTGTATCGGTGATCTCCAATTTTCACGTTTATGATGGTTCGGAAACGACATCACTCGATTGTAAGTTATGGTCTCGATTCGCACATTGGAAAGCGATTCAGAACGAAATGTCAGTGAATCTTGTTAATTTCTATCGATTCACACAAAAGTGAATCGGTGATCACCAATTTTCATGTTTATGCACGTTCGGAAACGCCATAAGTCGATTGTAAGTTATGATCTCGAATCGCACGTCGGAAAGCTGCTCTTTTCGAAATGTCAGTGAATGTTGTTAAATTGTATCGATTCACACAAAAGTGTATCGGTGATCTCCAATTTGCACGTTTATGATGGTTCGGAAACTACATCACGCGATTGTAAGTTCTGATCTCGATTCGCACATCAGAAAGCGATTCAGAACGAAAAGTCAGTGAATCTTGTTAATTTCTATCAATTCACACAAAAGTGAATCTGTGATCACCAATTTTCATGTTTATGCACGTTCGGAAACGACATAACTCGATTGTAAGTTATGATCTCGAATCGCCCGTCGGAAACCGATTCTGTTCGAATTGTAAGTGAATCTTGATAATTTGTAACGATTCTCACAAAAGTTTATTTGTGATCACCAATTTTCATATTTGTGAACGTTCAAAAACGACATCGTTCGATTGTCAGTTCCGGTCTCGAATCGCATTTCGGATTGCGATTCTGATAGAAATGTCGGAAAAAATTGTTGATTTGTAACGATTAACACAAAAGATTATCGCTGATTACCTATTTTCATGTTTATGAAAGATTGGAAACGTTCACCGATAAACGTCACATATCAACAATTTTACAGACATTTAGTATCGCAATCCGAAGGGCCATTTGAGATCTGAACTGACAATCGAGCGATGAAAACGTTTCCGAACGTTCATAAACATGAAGATTGGTGATCACCAATAAAATTTTTGTTCAATTCATGACAAATTAACAGTATTCAATGACATTTCGATTCGAGATCATAAATTACAATCGAGTGATGTCATTTCCGAACGTTCATAAACATGAACATTGGTGATCACCGATACACTTTTGTGTGAATCGACACAAATTAACAAGATTCACTGACATTTCGTTCTGAATCGCTTTCCGATGTGCGAATCGAGATCATACCTTACAATCGAGTGATGTCGTTTACGAACCATCATAAACGTGAAAATCGGTGATCACCGATAAACTTTTGTGTAAATCGATAAAAATTAACAAGATTCACTGACATTTCGAACTGAACAGCTTTCCGACGTGCGATTCGAGATCATACCTTACAATCGAGTGATGTCGTTTCCGAACGTTCATATACATGAAAATTGGTGTTCACCGATACACTTTTGTATGAATCGATGGAAATTAACAAGATTCACTGACATTTCGTTCTGAATCGCTTTCCGATGTGCGAATCGAGATCATACCTTACAATCGAGTGATGTCGTTTCCGAACGTTCATAAACATGAAAATTGGTGATCACCGATACACTTTTGTGTGAATCGACACAAATTAACAAGATTCACTGACATTTCGTTCTGAATCGCTTTCCGATGTGCGAATCGAGATCATACCTTACAATCGAGTGATGTCGTTTACGAACCATCAAAAACGTGAAAATTGGTGATCACCGATAAACTTTTGTGTAAATCGATAAAAATTAACAAGATTCACTGACATTTCGAACTGAACAGCTTTCCGACGTGCGATCCGAGATCATAACTTACAATCGAGTGATGTCGTTTCCGAACGTTCATAAACATGAAGAACGGCGATCACCGATAGATTTTTGTGAGAATCGCATCAAATCAAGAAGATTCACTGACATTTCGAACAAAATCAGATTCCGACGTGCGATTCGAGATCATAAATTACAATCGAGTGATGTCGTTTCCGAACGTTCATAAACGTGAAAATTGGTGATCACCGATACACTTTTGTGTGAATCGATAAAATTTAACAACATTCACTGACATTACGAACAGAAAAGCTTTCCGACGTGCTATTCGAGATCATACTTTACAATCGAATGATGTCGTTTCCGAACGTTCATGAACATGAAAATTGGTGATCACCGATACACTTTTGTGTGAATCGACACAAATTAACAAGATTCACTGACATTTCGTTCTGAATCGCTTTCCGATGTGCGAATCGAGATCATAACTTACAATCGAGTGATGTCGTTTCCGAACGTTCATAAACATGAAGAACGGTGATCACCGATAGATTTTTGTGAGAATCGCAACAAATCAAGAAGATTCACTGACATTTCGAACAAAATCAGATTCCGACGTGCGATGCGAGATCATAACTTACAATCGAGTGATGTAGTTTCCGAACGTTCATAAACGTGAAAATTGGAGATCACCGATACACTTTTGTGTGAATCGATACAATTTAACAACATTCACTGACATTTCGACCAGCATCGATTTCCGACGAGCGATTCGAGATCATTACACGTCGGAAAGCGATTCAGAACGAAATGTCAGTGAATCTTGTTAATTTCTGTCAATTCACACAAAAGTGAATCGGTGATCACCAATTTTCATGTTTATGCACGTTCGGATACGACATAACTCGATTGTAAGTTATGATCTCGAATCGCACGTCGGAAAGCTGCTCTTTTCGAAATGTCAGTGAAAGTTGTTAAATTGTATCGATTCACACAAAAGTGTATCGGTGATCTCCAATTTTCACGTTTATGATGGTTCGGAAACGACATCACTCGATTGTAAGTTATGATCTCGATTCTCACATTGGAAAGCGATTCAGAACGAAATGTCAGTGAATCTTGATAATTTCTATCGATTCACACAAAAGTGAATCGGTGATCACCAATTTTCATGTTTATGCACGTTCGGAAACGACATTACTCGATTGTAAGTTATGATCTCGAATCGCACGTCGGAAAGCTGCTCTTTTCGAAATGTCAGTGAATGTTGTTAAATTGTATCGATTCACACAAAAGTGTATCGGTGATCTCCAATTTTCACGTTTATGAACATTCGGAAACGACATCAGTCGATTGTAAGTTATGATCTCGAATCGCACGTCGGAAAGCTGCTCTTTTCGAAATGTCAGTGAATGTTGTTCGATTGTATCGATTCACACAAAAGTGTATCGGTGATCTCCAATTTTCACGTTCATGATGGCTCGGAAACGACTTCACTCGATTATCTCGAATCGCACGTCGGAAAGCGATGCTGGTCGAAATGTCAGTGAATCTTGTCGATTTGTTACGAATCTCGCAAAAGTCTGTAGGTGTTCACCGTTTTTCATGTTTATGAACGTTCGGAAACGACATCAGTCGATTGTAATTTATGATCTCGATTCGCACATCGGAAAGCGATTCAGAACGAAATGTCAGTGAATCTTGTTAATTTCTATCGATTCACACAAAAGTGAATCGGTGATCACCAATTTTCATGTTTATGCACGTTCGGATACGACATAACTCGATTGTAAGTTATGATCTCGAATCGCACATCGGAAAGCTGCTCTTTTCGAAATGTCAGTGAATGTTGTTAAATTGTATCGATTCACACAAAAGTGTATCGGTGATCTCCAATTTTCACGTATATGATGGTTCGGAAACGACATCACTCGATTGTAAGTTATGGTCTCGATTCGCACATTGGAAAGCGATTCAGAACGAAATGTCAGTGAATCTTGTTAATTTCTATCGATTCACACAAAAGTGAATCGGTGATCACCAATTTTCATGTTTATGCACGTTCGGAAACGCCATAACTCGATTGTAAGTTATGATCTCGAATCGCACATCGGAAAGGGATTCAGACCGAAATGTCAGTGAATCTTGTTAATTTCTATCAATTCACACAAAAGTGAATCGGTGATCACCAATTTTCATGTTTATGCACGTTCGGAAACGACATCAGTCGATTGTAAGTTATGATCTCGAATCGCACGTCGGAAACCGATTCTGTTCGAATTGTAAGTGAATCTTGATAATTTGTAACGATTCTCACAAAAGTTTATTTGTGATCACCAATTTTCATATTTGTGAACGTTCAGAAACGACATCGTTCGATTGTCAGTTCCGGTCTCGAATCGCATTTCGGATTGCGATTCTGATAGAAATGTCGGAAAAAATTGTTGATTTGTAACGATTAACACAAAAGATTATCGCTGATTACCTATTTTCATGTTTATGAAAGATTGGAAACGTTCACCGATAAACGTCACATATCAACAATTTTACAGACATTTAGTATCGCAATCCGAAGGGCCATTTGAGATCTGAACTGACAATCGAGCGATGAAAACGTTTCCAAACGTTCATAAACATGAAGATTGGTGATCACCAATAAAATTTTTGTTCAATTCATGACAAATTAACAATATTCAATGACATTTCGATTCGAGATCATAAATTACAATCGAGTGATGTCATTTCCGAACGTTCATAAACATGAACATTGGTGATCACCGATACACTTTGGTGTGAGTCGATAAAAATTAACAAGATTCACTGACATTTCGAACTGAACAGCTTTCCGACGTGCGATTCGAGATCATACCTTACAATCGAGTGATGTCGTTTCCGAACGTTCATAAACATGAAAATTGGTGATCACCGATACACTTTTGTATGAATGGATGGAAATTAACAAGATTCACTGACATTTCGTTCTGAATCGCTTTCCGATGTGCGAATCGAGATCATACTTACAATCGAGTGATGTCGTTTCCGAACGTTCATAAACATGAAGAACGGTGATCACCGATAGATTTTTGTGAGAATCGCATCAAATCAAGAAGATTCACTGACATTTCGAACAAAATCAGATTCCGACGTGCGATTCGAGATCATAACTTACAATCGAGTGATGTCGTTTCCGAACGTTCATAAACGTGAAAATTGGTGATCACCGATACACTTTTGTGTGAATCGATACAATTTAACAGCATTCACTGACATTTCGAACAGAACAGCTTTCCAACGTGCGATCCGAGATCATAACTTACAATCGAGTGATGTCATTTCCGAACGTTCATAAACGTGAAAATTGGTGATCACCGATACACTTTGGTGTGAGTCGATAAAAATTAACAAGATTCACTGACATTTCGAACTGAACAGCTTTCCGACGTGCGATTCGAGATCATACCTTACAATCGAGTGATGTCGTTTCCGAACGTTCATAAACATGAAAATTGGTGATCACCGATACACTTTTGTATGAATCGATGGAAATTAACAAGATTCACTGACATTTCGTTCTGAATCGCTTTCCGATGTGCGAATCGAGATCATACTTACAATCGAGTGATGTCGTTTCCGAACGTTCATAAACATGAAGAACGGTGATCACCGATAGATTTTTGTGAGAATCGCATCAAATCAAGAAGATTCACTGACATTTCGAACAAAATCAGATTCCGACGTGCGATTCGAGATCATAACTTACAATCGAGTGATGTCGTTTCCGAACGTTCATAAACATGAAGAACGGTGATCACCGATAGATTTTTGTGAGAATCGCATCAAATCAAGAAGATTCAATGACATTTCGAACAAAATCAGATTCCGAAGTGCGATTCGAGATCATAACTTACAATCGAGTGATGTCGTTTCCGACCGTTCATGAACATGAAAATTGGTGATCACCGATACACTTTTGTGTGAATAGACACAAATTAACAAGATTTACTGACATTTCGTTCTGAATCGCTTTCCGATGTGCGAATCGAATCATACCTTACAATCGAGTGATGTCGTTTCCGAACCATCATAGACGTGAAAATTGGTGATCACCGTTAAACTTTTTTGTAAATCGATAAAAATTAACAAGATTCACTGACATTTCGAACTGAACAGCTTTCCGACATGCGATCCGAGATCATAACTTACAATCGAGTGATGTCGTTTCCGAACGTTCATAAACATGAAGAACGGTGATCACCGATAGATTTTTGTGAGAATCGCATCAAATCAAGAATATTCACTGACATTTCGAACAAAATCAGATTCCGAAGTGCGATTCGAGATCATAACTTACAATCGAGTGATGTCATTTCCGAACGTTCATAAACGTGAAAATTGGTGATCACCGATACACTTTTGTGTGAATCGATAAAATTTAACAACATTCACTGACATTACGAACAGAACAGCTTTCCGACGTGCTATTCGAGATCATACCTTACAATCGAATGATGTCGTTTCCGAACGTTCATGAACATGAAAATTGGTGATCACCGATACACTTTTGTGTGAATAGACACAAATTAACAAGATTTACTGCCATTTCGTTCTGAATCGCTTTCCGATGTGCGAATCGAATCATACCTTACAATCGAGTGATGTCGTTTCCGAACCATCATAGACGTGAAAATTGGTGATCACCGTTAAACTTTTGTGTAAATCGATAAAAATTAACAAGATTCACTGACATTTCGAACTGAACAGCTTTCCGACATGCGATCCGAGATCATAACTTACAATCGAGTGATGTCGTTTCCGAACGTTCATAAACATGAAAATTGGTGATCACCGATACACTTTTGTGTGAATCGACACAAATTAACAAGATTCACTGACATTTCGTTCTGAATCGCTTTCCGATGTGCGAATCGAGATCATACCTTACAATCGAATGATGTCGTTTCCGAACGTTCATAAACATGAAGAACGGTGATCACCGATACACTTTTGTGTGAATCGACACAAATTAACAAGATTCACTGACATTTCGTTCTGAATCGCTTTCCGATGTGCGAATCGAGATCATACCTTACAATCGAGTGATGTCGTTTACGAACCATCATAAACGTGAAAATTGGTGATCACCGATAAACTTTTGTGTAAATCGATATAAATTAACAAGATTCACTGACATTTCGAACTGAACAGCTTTCCGACGTGCGAATCGAGATCATACCTTACAAGCGAGTGATGTCGTTTCCGAACGTTCATATACATGAAAATTGGTGTTCACCGATACACTTTTGTATGAATCGATGGAAATTAACAAGATTCACTGACATTTCGTTCTGAATCGCTTTCCGATGTGCGAATCGAGATCATACCTTACAATCGAGTGATGTCGTTTCCGAACGTTCATAAACATGAAAATTGGTGATCACCGATACACTTTTGTGTGAATCGACACAAATTAACAAGATTCACTGACATTTCGTTCTGAATCGCTTTCCGATGTGCGAATCGAGATCATACCTTACAATCGAGTGATGTCGTTTCCGAACCATCATAGACGTGAAAATTGGTGATCACCGTTAAACTTTTGTGTAAATCGATAAAAATTAACAAGATTCACTGACATTTCGAACTGAACAGCTTTCCGACATGCGATCCGAGATCATAACTTACAATCGAGTGATGTCGTTTCCGAACGTTCATAAACATGAAGAACGGTGATCACCGATAGATTTTTGTGAGAATCGCATCAAATCAAGAAGATTCACTGACATTTCGAACAAAATCAGATTCCGACGTGCCATTCGAGATCATACCTTACAATCGAGTGATGTCGTTTCCGAACGTTCATAAACATGAAAATTGGTGATCACCGATACACTTTTGTGTGAATCGACACAAATTAACAAGATTCACTGACATTTCGTTCTGAATCGCTTTCCGATGTGCGAATCGAGATCATACCTTACAATCGAGTGATGTCGTTTACGAACCATCATAAACGTGAAAATTGGTGACCACCGATAAACTTTTGTGTAAATCGATAAAAATTAACAACATTCACTGACATTTCGAAAAGAGCAGCTTTCCGACGTGCGATTCGAGATCATAACTAACAATCGAGTTATGTCGTATCCGAACGTGCATAAACATGAAAATTGGTGATCACCGATTCACTTTTGTGTGAATCGATAGAAATTAACAAGATTCACTGACATTTCGGTCTGAATCGCTTTCCGATGTGCGAATCGAGATCATAAATTACAATCGAGTGATGTCGTTTCCGAACGTTCATAAACATGAAAATTCGTGATCATCGATACACTTTTGTGTGAATCGACACAAATTAACAAGATTCACTGACATTTCGTTCTGAATCGCTTTCCGATGTGCGAATCGAGATCATACCTTACAATCGAGTGATGTCGTTTACGAACCATCATAAACGTGAAAATTGGTGATCACCGATAAACTTTTGTGTAAATCGATAAAAATTAACAAGATTCACTGACATTTCGAACTGAACAGCTTTCCGACATGCGATCCGAGATCATAACTTACAATCGAGTGATGTCGTTTCCGAACGTTCATAAACATGAAGAACGGTGATCACCGATAGATTTTTGTGAGAATCGCATCAAATCAAGAAGATTCACTGACATTTCGAACAAAATCAGATTCCGACGTGCCATTCGAGATCATACCTTACAATCGAATGATGTCGTTTCCGAACGTTCATGAACATGAAAATTGGTGATCACCGATACACTTTTGTGTGAATCGACACAAATTAACAAGATTCACTGACATTTCGTTCTAAATCGCTTTCCGATGTGCGAATCGAGATCATACCTTACAATCGAGTGATGTCGTTTACGAACCATCATAAACGTGAAAATTGGTGATCACCGATAAACTTTTGTGTAAATCGATAAAAATTAACAAGATTCACTGACATTTCGAACTGAACAGCTTTCCGATATGCGATCCGAGATCATAACTTACAATCGAGTGATGTCGTTTCCGAACGTTCATAAACATGAAGAACGGTGATCACCGATAGATTTTTGTGAGAATCGCAACAAATCAAGAAGATTCACTGACATTTCGAACAAAATCAGATTCCGACGTGCGATGCGAGATCATAACTTACAATCGAGTGATGTAGTTTCCGAACGTTCATAAACGTGAAAATTGGAGATCACCGATACACTTTTGTGTGAATCGATACAATTTAACAACATTCACTGACATTTCGACCAGCATCGATTTCCGACGAGCGATTCGAGATCATTACACGTCGGAAAGCGATTCAGAACGAAATGTCAGTGAACCTTGTTAATTTGTATCGATTCGCACAAAAGTGTATCGGTGATCACAAATTTTCATGTTTATGAACGTTCGGGAAGGACATCAATCGATTGTAAGTTATGATCTCGATTGGCACTGTGGCAAGCGATTCAGAACGAAATGTCAGTTAATCTTGCTACTTTGTATCGATTCACACAAAAGTTTATCGGTGAACACCAATTTTCATGTATATGAACGTTCGGAAACGACATCACTCGATTGTAAGTTATGATCTCGAATCGCAAGTCGAAAAGCTGTTCTGTTCGAAATGTCAGTGAATGTTGTTAAATTGTATCGATTCACACAAAAGTGTATGGGTGATCACGAAATTTCACGTTTATAAACGTTCGGAAACGACATCACTCGGTTGTAAGGTGTGATCGCGATTCGCACATCGGAAAGCGATTCAGAACGAAATGTCAGTGAATCTGGTTAATTTGGGTCGATTCACACAAAAGTGTATCGGTGATCTCCAATTTTCACGTTTATGAACGTTCGGAAACGACATCAGTCGATTGTAAGGTATGATCTCGAATCGCACGTCGGAAAGCGATGCTGGTCGAAATGTCAGTGAATGTTGTTACATTCTATCGACTCACACAAAAGGGTATCGGTGATCGCCAATTTTCATGTTTATGAACGTTCGGAAACGACATCACTCGATTGTAATTTATGATCTCGATTCGCACATCGGAAAGCGATTCAGAACGAAATGTCAGTGAATCTTGTTAATTTCTATCGATTCACACAAAAGTGAATCGGTAATCACCAATTTTCATGTTTATGCACGTTCGGATACGACATAACTCGATTGTAAGTTATGATCTCGAATCGCACGTCGGAAAGCTGCTCTTTTCGAAATGTCAGTGAATGTTGTTAAATTGTATCGATTCACACAAAAGTGTATCGGTGATCTCCAATTTTCACGTTTATGATGGTTCGGAAACGACATCACTCGATTGTAAGTTATGATCTCGATTCTCACATTGGAAAGCGATTCAGAACGAAATGTCAGTGAATCTTGATAATTTCTATCGATTCACACAAAAGTGAATCGGTGATCACCAATTTTCATGTTTATGCACGTTCGGAAACGACATTACTCGATTGTAAGTTATGATCTCGAATCGCACGTCGGAAAGCTGCTCTTTTCGAAATGTCAGTGAATGTTGTTAAATTGTATCGATTCACACAAAAGTGTATCGGTGATCTCCAATTTTCACGTTTATGAACATTCGGAAACGACATCAGTCGATTGTAAGTTATGATCTCGAATCGCACGTCGGAAAGCTGCTCTTTTCGAAATGTCAGTGAATGTTGTTCAATTGTATCGATTCACACAAAAGTGTATCGGTGATCTCCAATTTTCACGTTCATGATGGCTCGGAAACGACTTCACTCGATTATCTCGAATCGCACGTCGGAAAGCGATGCTGGTCGAAATGTCAGTGAATCTTGTCGATTTGTTACGAATCTCGCAAAAGTCTGTAGGTGTTCACCGTTTTTCATGTTTATGAACGTTCGGAAACGACATCAGTCGATTGTAATTTATGATCTCGATTCGCACATCGGAAAGCGATTCAGAACGAAATGTCAGTGAATCTTGTTAATTTCTATCGATTCACACAAAAGTGAATCGGTGATCACCAATTTTCATGTTTATGCACGTTCGGATACGACATAACTCGATTGTAAGTTATGATCTCGAATCGCACATCGGAAAGCTGCTCTTTTCGAAATGTCAGTGAATGTTGTTAAATTGTATCGATTCACACAAAAGTGTATCGGTGATCTCCAATTTTCACGTATATGATGGTTCGGAAACGACATCACTCGATTGTAAGTTATGGTCTCGATTCGCACATTGGAAAGCGATTCAGAACGAAATGTCAGTGAATCTTGTTAATTTCTATCGATTCACACAAAAGTGAATCGGTGATCACCAATTTTCATGTTTATGCACGTTCGGAAACGCCATAACTCGATTGTAAGTTATGATCTCGAATCGCACATCGGAAAGGGATTCAGAACGAAATGTCAGTGAATCTTGTTAATTTCTATCAATTCACACAAAAGTGAATCGGTGATCACCAATTTTCATGTTTATGCACGTTCGGAAACGACATCAGTCGATTGTAAGTTATGATCTCGAATCGCACGTCGGAAACCGATTCTGTTCGAATTGTAAGTGAATCTTGATAATTTGTAACGATTCTCACAAAAGTTTATTTGTGATCACCAATTTTCATATTTGTGAACGTTCAGAAACGACATCGTTCGATTGTCAGTTCCGGTCTCGAATCGCATTTCGGATTGCGATTCTGATAGAAATGTCGGAAAAAATTGTTGATTTGTAACGATTAACACAAAAGATTATCGCTGATTACCTATTTTCATGTTTATGAAAGATTGGAAACGTTCACCGATAAACGTCACATATCAACAATTTTACAGACATTTAGTATCGCAATCCGAAGGGCCATTTGAGATCTGAACTGACAATCGAGCGATGAAAACGTTTCCAAACGTTCATAAACATGAAGATTGGTGATCACCAATAAAATTTTTGTTCAATTCATGACAAATTAACAATATTCAATGACATTTCGATTCGAGATCATAAATTACAATCGAGTGATGTCATTTCCGAACGTTCATAAACATGAACATTGGTGATCACCGATACACTTTGGTGTGAGTCGATAAAAATTAACAAGATTCACTGACATTTCGAACTGAACAGCTTTCCGACGTGCGATTCGAGATCATACCTTACAATCGAGTGATGTCGTTTCCGAACGTTCATAAACATGAAAATTGGTGATCACCGATACACTTTTGTATGAATCGATGGAAATTAACAAGATTCACTGACATTTCGTTCTGAATCGCTTTCCGATGTGCGAATCGAGATCATACTTACAATCGAGTGATGTCGTTTCCGAACGTTCATAAACATGAAGAACGGTGATCACCGATAGATTTTTGTGAGAATCGCATCAAATCAAGAAGATTCACTGACATTTCGAACAAAATCAGATTCCGACGTGCGATTCGAGATCATAACTTACAATCGAGTGATGTCGTTTCCGAACGTTCATAAACGTGAAAATTGGTGATCACCGATACACTTTTGTGTGAATCGATACAATTTAACAGCATTCACTGACATTTCGAACAGAACAGCTTTCCAACGTGCGATCCGAGATCATAACTTACAATCGAGTGATGTCATTTCCGAACGTTCATAAACGTGAAAATTGGTGATCACCGATACACTTTTGTGTGAATCGATAAAATTTAACAACATTCACTGACATTACGAACAGAACAGCTTTCCGACGTGCTATTCGAGATCATACCTTACAATCGAATGATGTCGTTTCCGAACGTTCATGAACATGAAAATTGGTGATCACCGATACACTTTTGTGTGAATAGACACAAATTAACAAGATTTACTGACATTTCGTTCTGAATCGCTTTCCGATGTGCGAATCGAGATCATACCATACAATCGAGTGATGTCGTTTCCGAACCATCATAGACGTGAAAATTGGTGATCACCGTTAAACTTTTGTGTAAATCGACACAAATTAACAAGATTCACTGACATTTCGAACTGAACAGCTTTCCGACGTGCGATTCGAGATCATACCTTACAAGCGAGTGATGTCGTTTCCGAACTTTCATATACATGAAAATTGGTGTTCACCGATACACTTTTGTATGAATCGATGGAAATTAACAAGATTCACTGACATTTCGTTCTGAATCGCTTTCCGATGTGCGAATCGAGATCATACCTTACAATCGAGTGATGTCGTTTCCGAACGTTCATAAACATGAAAATTGGTGATCACCGATACACTTTTGTGTAAATCGATAAAAATTAACAAGATTCACTGACATTTCGAACTGAACAGCTTTCCGACGTGCGATCCGAGATCATAACTTACAATCGAGTGATGTCGTTTCCGAACGTTCATAAACATGAAGAACGGCGATCACCGATAGATTTTTGTGAGAATCGCATCAAATCAAGAAGATTCACTGACATTTCGAACAAAATCAGATTCCGACGTGCGATTCGAGATCATAAATTACAATCGAGTGATGTCGTTTCCGAACGTTCATAAACGTGAAAATTGGTGATCACCGATACACTTTTGTGTGAATCGATAAAATTTAACAACATTCACTGACATTACGAACAGAAAAGCTTTCCGACGTGCTATTCGAGATCATACTTTACAATCGAATGATGTCGTTTCCGAACGTTCATGAACATGAAAATTGGTGATCACCGATACACTTTTGTGTGAATCGACACAAATTAACAAGATTCACTGACATTTCGTTCTGAATCGCTTTCCGATGTGCGAATCGAGATCATACCTTACAATCGAGTGATGTCGTTTCCGAACGTTCATATACATGAAAATTGGTGTTCACCGATACACTTTTGTGTGAATCGATACAATTTAACAGCATTCACTGACATTTCGTTCTGAATCGCTTTCCGATGTGCGAATCGAGATCATACTTACAATCGAGTGATGTCGTTTCCGAACGTTCATAAACATGAAGAACGGTGATCACCGATAGATTTTTGTGAGAATCGCATCAAATCAAGAAGATTCACTGACATTTCGAACAAAATCAGATTCCGACGTGCGATTCGAGATCATAACTTACAATCGAGTGATGTCGTTTCCGAACGTTCATGAACATGAAAATTGGTGATCACCGATACACTTTTGTGTGAATAGACACAAATTAACAAGATTTACTGACATTTCGTTCTGAATCGCTTTCCGATGTGCGAATCGAATCATACCTTACAATCGAGTGATGTCGTTTACGAACCATCATAAACGTGAAAATTGGTGATCACCGATAAACTTTTGTGTAAATCGATAAAAATTAACAAGATTCACTGACATTTCGAACTGAACAGCTTTCCGATATGCGATCCGAGATCATAACTTACAATCGAGTGATGTCGTTTCCGAACGTTCATAAACATGAAGAACGGTGATCACCGATAGATTTTTGTGAGAATCGCAACAAATCAAGAAGATTCACTGACATTTCGAACAAAATCAGATTCCGACGTGCGATGCGAGATCATAACTTACAATCGAGTGATGTAGTTTCCGAACGTTCATAAACGTGAAAATTGGAGATCACCGATACACTTTTGTGTGAATCGATACAATTTAACAACATTCACTGACATTTCGACCAGCATCGATTTCCGACGAGCGATTCGAGATCATTACACGTCGGAAAGCGATTCAGAACGAAATGTCAGTGAACCTTGTTAATTTGTATCGATTCGCACAAAAGTGTATCGGTGATCACAAATTTTCATGTTTATGAACGTTCGGGAAGGACATCAATCGATTGTAAGTTATGATCTCGATTGGCACTGTGGCAAGCGATTCAGAACGAAATGTCAGTTAATCTTGCTACTTTGTATCGATTCACACAAAAGTTTATCGGTGAACACCAATTTTCATGTATATGAACGTTCGGAAACGACATCACTCGATTGTAAGTTATGATCTCGAATCGCAAGTCGAAAAGCTGTTCTGTTCGAAATGTCAGTGAATGTTGTTAAATTGTATCGATTCACACAAAAGTGTATGGGTGATCACGAAATTTCACGTTTATAAACGTTCGGAAACGACATCACTCGGTTGTAAGGTGTGATCGCGATTCGCACATCGGAAAGCGATTCAGAACGAAATGTCAGTGAATCTGTTTAATTTGGGTCGATTCACACAAAAGTGTATCGGTGATCTCCAATTTTCACGTTTATGAACGTTCGGAAACGACATCAGTCGATTGTAAGGTATGATCTCGAATCGCACGTCGGAAAGCGATGCTGGTCGAAATGTCAGTGAATGTTGTTACATTCTATCGACTCACACAAAAGGGTATCGGTGATCGCCAATTTTCATGTTTATGAACGTTCGGAAACGACATCACTCGATTGTAATTTATGATCTCGATTCGCACATCGGAAAGCGATTCAGAACGAAATGTCAGTGAATCTTGTTAATTTCTATCGATTCACACAAAAGTGAATCGGTGATCACCAATTTTCATGTTTATGCACGTTCGGATACGACATAACTCGATTGTAAGTTATGATCTCGAATCGCACGTCGGAAAGCTGCTCTTTTCGAAATGTCAGTGAATGTTGTTAAATTGTATCGATTCACACAAAAGTGTATCGGTGATCTCCAATTTTCACGTTTATGATGGTTCGGAAACGACATCACTCGATTGTAAGTTATGATCTCGATTCTCACATTGGAAAGCGATTCAGAACGAAATGTCAGTGAATCTTGATAATTTCTATCGATTCACACAAAAGTGAATCGGTGATCACCAATTTTCATGTTTATGCACGTTCGGAAACGACATTACTCGATTGTAAGTTATGATCTCGAATCGCACGTCGGAAAGCTGCTCTTTTCGAAATGTCAGTGAATGTTGTTAAATTGTATCGATTCACACAAAAGTGTATCGGTGATCTCCAATTTTCACGTTTATGAACATTCGGAAACGACATCAGTCGATTGTAAGTTATGATCTCGAATCGCACGTCGGAAAGCTGCTCTTTTCGAATGGTCAGTGAATGTTGTTAAATTGTATCGATTCACACAAAAGTGTATCGGTGATCTCCAATTTTCACGTTTATGATGGTTCGGAAACGACATCACTCGATTGTAAGTTATGGTCTCGATTCGCACATTGGAAAGCGATTCAGAACGAAATGTCAGTGAATCTTGTTAATTTCTATCGATTCACACAAAAGTGAATCGGTGATCACCAATTTTCATGTTTATGCACGTTCGGAAACGCCATAAGTCGATTGTAAGTTATGATCTCGAATCGCACGTCGGAAAGCTGCTCTTTTCGAAATGTCAGTGAATGTTGTTAAATTGTATCGATTCACACAAAAGTGTATCGGTGATCTCCAATTTGCACGTTTATGATGGTTCGGAAACTACATCACGCGATTGTAAGTTCTGATCTCGATTCGCACATCAGAAAGCGATTCAGAACGAAAAGTCAGTGAATCTTGTTAATTTCTATCAATTCACACAAAAGTGAATCTGTGATCACCAATTTTCATGTTTATGCACGTTCGGAAACGACATAACTCGATTGTAAGTTATGATCTCGAATCGCCCGTCGGAAACCGATTCTGTTCGAATTGTAAGTGAATCTTGATAATTTGTAACGATTCTCACAAAAGTTTATTTGTGATCACCAATTTTCATATTTGTGAACGTTCAAAAACGACATCGTTCGATTGTCAGTTCCGGTCTCGAATCGCATTTCGGATTGCGATTCTGATAGAAATGTCGGAAAAAATTGTTGATTTGTAACGATTAACACAAAAGATTATCGCTGATTACCTATTTTCATGTTTATGAAAGATTGGAAACGTTCACCGATAAACGTCACATATCAACAATTTTACAGACATTTAGTATCGCAATCCGAAGGGCCATTTGAGATCTGAACTGACAATCGAGCGATGAAAACGTTTCCGAACGTTCATAAACATGAAGATTGGTGATCACCAATAAAATTTTTGTTCAATTCATGACAAATTAACAGTATTCAATGACATTTCGATTCGAGATCATAAATTACAATCGAGTGATGTCATTTCCGAACGTTCATAAACATGAACATTGGTGATCACCGATACACTTTTGTGTGAATCGACACAAATTAACAAGATTCACTGACATTTCGTTCTGAATCGCTTTCCGATGTGCGAATCGAGATCATACCTTACAATCGAGTGATGTCGTTTACGAACCATCATAAACGTGAAAATCGGTGATCACCGATAAACTTTTGTGTAAATCGATAAAAATTAACAAGATTCACTGACATTTCGAACTGAACAGCTTTCCGACGTGCGATTCGAGATCATACCTTACAATCGAGTGATGTCGTTTCCGAACGTTCATATACATGAAAATTGGTGTTCACCGATACACTTTTGTATGAATCGATGGAAATTAACAAGATTCACTGACATTTCGTTCTGAATCGCTTTCCGATGTGCGAATCGAGATCATACCTTACAATCGAGTGATGTCGTTTCCGAACGTTCATAAACATGAAAATTGGTGATCACCGATACACTTTTGTGTGAATCGACACAAATTAACAAGATTCACTGACATTTCGTTCTGAATCGCTTTCCGATGTGCGAATCGAGATCATACCTTACAATCGAGTGATGTCGTTTACGAACCATCAAAAACGTGAAAATTGGTGATCACCGATAAACTTTTGTGTAAATCGATAAAAATTAACAAGATTCACTGACATTTCGAACTGAACAGCTTTCCGACGTGCGATCCGAGATCATAACTTACAATCGAGTGATGTCGTTTCCGAACGTTCATAAACATGAAGAACGGCGATCACCGATAGATTTTTGTGAGAATCGCATCAAATCAAGAAGATTCACTGACATTTCGAACAAAATCAGATTCCGACGTGCGATTCGAGATCATAAATTACAATCGAGTGATGTCGTTTCCGAACGTTCATAAACGTGAAAATTGGTGATCACCGATACACTTTTGTGTGAATCGATAAAATTTAACAACATTCACTGACATTACGAACAGAAAAGCTTTCCGACGTGCTATTCGAGATCATACTTTACAATCGAATGATGTCGTTTCCGAACGTTCATGAACATGAAAATTGGTGATCACCGATACACTTTTGTGTGAATCGACACAAATTAACAAGATTCACTGACATTTCGTTCTGAATCGCTTTCCGATGTGCGAATCGAGATCATAACTTACAATCGAGTGATGTCGTTTCCGAACGTTCATAAACATGAAGAACGGTGATCACCGATAGATTTTTGTGAGAATCGCAACAAATCAAGAAGATTCACTGACATTTCGAACAAAATCAGATTCCGACGTGCGATGCGAGATCATAACTTACAATCGAGTGATGTAGTTTCCGAACGTTCATAAACGTGAAAATTGGAGATCACCGATACACTTTTGTGTGAATCGATACAATTTAACAACATTCACTGACATTTCGACCAGCATCGATTTCCGACGAGCGATTCGAGATCATTACACGTCGGAAAGCGATTCAGAACGAAATGTCAGTGAATCTTGTTAATTTCTGTCAATTCACACAAAAGTGAATCGGTGATCACCAATTTTCATGTTTATGCACGTTCGGATACGACATAACTCGATTGTAAGTTATGATCTCGAATCGCACGTCGGAAAGCTGCTCTTTTCGAAATGTCAGTGAAAGTTGTTAAATTGTATCGATTCACACAAAAGTGTATCGGTGATCTCCAATTTTCACGTTTATGATGGTTCGGAAACGACATCACTCGATTGTAAGTTATGATCTCGATTCTCACATTGGAAAGCGATTCAGAACGAAATGTCAGTGAATCTTGATAATTTCTATCGATTCACACAAAAGTGAATCGGTGATCACCAATTTTCATGTTTATGCACGTTCGGAAACGACATTACTCGATTGTAAGTTATGATCTCGAATCGCACGTCGGAAAGCTGCTCTTTTCGAAATGTCAGTGAATGTTGTTAAATTGTATCGATTCACACAAAAGTGTATCGGTGATCTCCAATTTTCACGTTTATGAACATTCGGAAACGACATCAGTCGATTGTAAGTTATGATCTCGAATCGCACGTCGGAAAGCTGCTCTTTTCGAAATGTCAGTGAATGTTGTTCGATTGTATCGATTCACACAAAAGTGTATCGGTGATCTCCAATTTTCACGTTCATGATGGCTCGGAAACGACTTCACTCGATTATCTCGAATCGCACGTCGGAAAGCGATGCTGGTCGAAATGTCAGTGAATCTTGTCGATTTGTTACGAATCTCGCAAAAGTCTGTAGGTGTTCACCGTTTTTCATGTTTATGAACGTTCGGAAACGACATCAGTCGATTGTAATTTATGATCTCGATTCGCACATCGGAAAGCGATTCAGAACGAAATGTCAGTGAATCTTGTTAATTTCTATCGATTCACACAAAAGTGAATCGGTGATCACCAATTTTCATGTTTATGCACGTTCGGATACGACATAACTCGATTGTAAGTTATGATCTCGAATCGCACATCGGAAAGCTGCTCTTTTCGAAATGTCAGTGAATGTTGTTAAATTGTATCGATTCACACAAAAGTGTATCGGTGATCTCCAATTTTCACGTATATGATGGTTCGGAAACGACATCACTCGATTGTAAGTTATGGTCTCGATTCGCACATTGGAAAGCGATTCAGAACGAAATGTCAGTGAATCTTGTTAATTTCTATCGATTCACACAAAAGTGAATCGGTGATCACCAATTTTCATGTTTATGCACGTTCGGAAACGCCATAACTCGATTGTAAGTTATGATCTCGAATCGCACATCGGAAAGGGATTCAGACCGAAATGTCAGTGAATCTTGTTAATTTCTATCAATTCACACAAAAGTGAATCGGTGATCACCAATTTTCATGTTTATGCACGTTCGGAAACGACATCAGTCGATTGTAAGTTATGATCTCGAATCGCACGTCGGAAACCGATTCTGTTCGAATTGTAAGTGAATCTTGATAATTTGTAACGATTCTCACAAAAGTTTATTTGTGATCACCAATTTTCATATTTGTGAACGTTCAGAAACGACATCGTTCGATTGTCAGTTCCGGTCTCGAATCGCATTTCGGATTGCGATTCTGATAGAAATGTCGGAAAAAATTGTTGATTTGTAACGATTAACACAAAAGATTATCGCTGATTACCTATTTTCATGTTTATGAAAGATTGGAAACGTTCACCGATAAACGTCACATATCAACAATTTTACAGACATTTAGTATCGCAATCCGAAGGGCCATTTGAGATCTGAACTGACAATCGAGCGATGAAAACGTTTCCAAACGTTCATAAACATGAAGATTGGTGATCACCAATAAAATTTTTGTTCAATTCATGACAAATTAACAATATTCAATGACATTTCGATTCGAGATCATAAATTACAATCGAGTGATGTCATTTCCGAACGTTCATAAACATGAACATTGGTGATCACCGATACACTTTGGTGTGAGTCGATAAAAATTAACAAGATTCACTGACATTTCGAACTGAACAGCTTTCCGACGTGCGATTCGAGATCATACCTTACAATCGAGTGATGTCGTTTCCGAACGTTCATAAACATGAAAATTGGTGATCACCGATACACTTTTGTATGAATGGATGGAAATTAACAAGATTCACTGACATTTCGTTCTGAATCGCTTTCCGATGTGCGAATCGAGATCATACTTACAATCGAGTGATGTCGTTTCCGAACGTTCATAAACATGAAGAACGGTGATCACCGATAGATTTTTGTGAGAATCGCATCAAATCAAGAAGATTCACTGACATTTCGAACAAAATCAGATTCCGACGTGCGATTCGAGATCATAACTTACAATCGAGTGATGTCGTTTCCGAACGTTCATAAACGTGAAAATTGGTGATCACCGATACACTTTTGTGTGAATCGATACAATTTAACAGCATTCACTGACATTTCGAACAGAACAGCTTTCCAACGTGCGATCCGAGATCATAACTTACAATCGAGTGATGTCATTTCCGAACGTTCATAAACGTGAAAATTGGTGATCACCGATACACTTTGGTGTGAGTCGATAAAAATTAACAAGATTCACTGACATTTCGAACTGAACAGCTTTCCGACGTGCGATTCGAGATCATACCTTACAATCGAGTGATGTCGTTTCCGAACGTTCATAAACATGAAAATTGGTGATCACCGATACACTTTTGTATGAATCGATGGAAATTAACAAGATTCACTGACATTTCGTTCTGAATCGCTTTCCGATGTGCGAATCGAGATCATACTTACAATCGAGTGATGTCGTTTCCGAACGTTCATAAACATGAAGAACGGTGATCACCGATAGATTTTTGTGAGAATCGCATCAAATCAAGAAGATTCACTGACATTTCGAACAAAATCAGATTCCGACGTGCGATTCGAGATCATAACTTACAATCGAGTGATGTCGTTTCCGAACGTTCATAAACATGAAGAACGGTGATCACCGATAGATTTTTGTGAGAATCGCATCAAATCAAGAAGATTCAATGACATTTCGAACAAAATCAGATTCCGAAGTGCGATTCGAGATCATAACTTACAATCGAGTGATGTCGTTTCCGACCGTTCATGAACATGAAAATTGGTGATCACCGATACACTTTTGTGTGAATAGACACAAATTAACAAGATTTACTGACATTTCGTTCTGAATCGCTTTCCGATGTGCGAATCGAATCATACCTTACAATCGAGTGATGTCGTTTCCGAACCATCATAGACGTGAAAATTGGTGATCACCGTTAAACTTTTTTGTAAATCGATAAAAATTAACAAGATTCACTGACATTTCGAACTGAACAGCTTTCCGACATGCGATCCGAGATCATAACTTACAATCGAGTGATGTCGTTTCCGAACGTTCATAAACATGAAGAACGGTGATCACCGATAGATTTTTGTGAGAATCGCATCAAATCAAGAATATTCACTGACATTTCGAACAAAATCAGATTCCGAAGTGCGATTCGAGATCATAACTTACAATCGAGTGATGTCATTTCCGAACGTTCATAAACGTGAAAATTGGTGATCACCGATACACTTTTGTGTGAATCGATAAAATTTAACAACATTCACTGACATTACGAACAGAACAGCTTTCCGACGTGCTATTCGAGATCATACCTTACAATCGAATGATGTCGTTTCCGAACGTTCATGAACATGAAAATTGGTGATCACCGATACACTTTTGTGTGAATAGACACAAATTAACAAGATTTACTGCCATTTCGTTCTGAATCGCTTTCCGATGTGCGAATCGAATCATACCTTACAATCGAGTGATGTCGTTTCCGAACCATCATAGACGTGAAAATTGGTGATCACCGTTAAACTTTTGTGTAAATCGATAAAAATTAACAAGATTCACTGACATTTCGAACTGAACAGCTTTCCGACATGCGATCCGAGATCATAACTTACAATCGAGTGATGTCGTTTCCGAACGTTCATAAACATGAAAATTGGTGATCACCGATACACTTTTGTGTGAATCGACACAAATTAACAAGATTCACTGACATTTCGTTCTGAATCGCTTTCCGATGTGCGAATCGAGATCATACCTTACAATCGAATGATGTCGTTTCCGAACGTTCATAAACATGAAGAACGGTGATCACCGATACACTTTTGTGTGAATCGACACAAATTAACAAGATTCACTGACATTTCGTTCTGAATCGCTTTCCGATGTGCGAATCGAGATCATACCTTACAATCGAGTGATGTCGTTTACGAACCATCATAAACGTGAAAATTGGTGATCACCGATAAACTTTTGTGTAAATCGATATAAATTAACAAGATTCACTGACATTTCGAACTGAACAGCTTTCCGACGTGCGAATCGAGATCATACCTTACAAGCGAGTGATGTCGTTTCCGAACGTTCATATACATGAAAATTGGTGTTCACCGATACACTTTTGTATGAATCGATGGAAATTAACAAGATTCACTGACATTTCGTTCTGAATCGCTTTCCGATGTGCGAATCGAGATCATACCTTACAATCGAGTGATGTCGTTTCCGAACGTTCATAAACATGAAAATTGGTGATCACCGATACACTTTTGTGTGAATCGACACAAATTAACAAGATTCACTGACATTTCGTTCTGAATCGCTTTCCGATGTGCGAATCGAGATCATACCTTACAATCGAGTGATGTCGTTTCCGAACCATCATAGACGTGAAAATTGGTGATCACCGTTAAACTTTTGTGTAAATCGATAAAAATTAACAAGATTCACTGACATTTCGAACTGAACAGCTTTCCGACATGCGATCCGAGATCATAACTTACAATCGAGTGATGTCGTTTCCGAACGTTCATAAACATGAAGAACGGTGATCACCGATAGATTTTTGTGAGAATCGCATCAAATCAAGAAGATTCACTGACATTTCGAACAAAATCAGATTCCGACGTGCCATTCGAGATCATACCTTACAATCGAGTGATGTCGTTTCCGAACGTTCATAAACATGAAAATTGGTGATCACCGATACACTTTTGTGTGAATCGACACAAATTAACAAGATTCACTGACATTTCGTTCTGAATCGCTTTCCGATGTGCGAATCGAGATCATACCTTACAATCGAGTGATGTCGTTTACGAACCATCATAAACGTGAAAATTGGTGACCACCGATAAACTTTTGTGTAAATCGATAAAAATTAACAACATTCACTGACATTTCGAAAAGAGCAGCTTTCCGACGTGCGATTCGAGATCATAACTAACAATCGAGTTATGTCGTATCCGAACGTGCATAAACATGAAAATTGGTGATCACCGATTCACTTTTGTGTGAATCGATAGAAATTAACAAGATTCACTGACATTTCGGTCTGAATCGCTTTCCGATGTGCGAATCGAGATCATAAATTACAATCGAGTGATGTCGTTTCCGAACGTTCATAAACATGAAAATTCGTGATCATCGATACACTTTTGTGTGAATCGACACAAATTAACAAGATTCACTGACATTTCGTTCTGAATCGCTTTCCGATGTGCGAATCGAGATCATACCTTACAATCGAGTGATGTCGTTTACGAACCATCATAAACGTGAAAATTGGTGATCACCGATAAACTTTTGTGTAAATCGATAAAAATTAACAAGATTCACTGACATTTCGAACTGAACAGCTTTCCGACATGCGATCCGAGATCATAACTTACAATCGAGTGATGTCGTTTCCGAACGTTCATAAACATGAAGAACGGTGATCACCGATAGATTTTTGTGAGAATCGCATCAAATCAAGAAGATTCACTGACATTTCGAACAAAATCAGATTCCGACGTGCCATTCGAGATCATACCTTACAATCGAATGATGTCGTTTCCGAACGTTCATGAACATGAAAATTGGTGATCACCGATACACTTTTGTGTGAATCGACACAAATTAACAAGATTCACTGACATTTCGTTCTAAATCGCTTTCCGATGTGCGAATCGAGATCATACCTTACAATCGAGTGATGTCGTTTACGAACCATCATAAACGTGAAAATTGGTGATCACCGATAAACTTTTGTGTAAATCGATAAAAATTAACAAGATTCACTGACATTTCGAACTGAACAGCTTTCCGATATGCGATCCGAGATCATAACTTACAATCGAGTGATGTCGTTTCCGAACGTTCATAAACATGAAGAACGGTGATCACCGATAGATTTTTGTGAGAATCGCAACAAATCAAGAAGATTCACTGACATTTCGAACAAAATCAGATTCCGACGTGCGATGCGAGATCATAACTTACAATCGAGTGATGTAGTTTCCGAACGTTCATAAACGTGAAAATTGGAGATCACCGATACACTTTTGTGTGAATCGATACAATTTAACAACATTCACTGACATTTCGACCAGCATCGATTTCCGACGAGCGATTCGAGATCATTACACGTCGGAAAGCGATTCAGAACGAAATGTCAGTGAACCTTGTTAATTTGTATCGATTCGCACAAAAGTGTATCGGTGATCACAAATTTTCATGTTTATGAACGTTCGGGAAGGACATCAATCGATTGTAAGTTATGATCTCGATTGGCACTGTGGCAAGCGATTCAGAACGAAATGTCAGTTAATCTTGCTACTTTGTATCGATTCACACAAAAGTTTATCGGTGAACACCAATTTTCATGTATATGAACGTTCGGAAACGACATCACTCGATTGTAAGTTATGATCTCGAATCGCAAGTCGAAAAGCTGTTCTGTTCGAAATGTCAGTGAATGTTGTTAAATTGTATCGATTCACACAAAAGTGTATGGGTGATCACGAAATTTCACGTTTATAAACGTTCGGAAACGACATCACTCGGTTGTAAGGTGTGATCGCGATTCGCACATCGGAAAGCGATTCAGAACGAAATGTCAGTGAATCTGGTTAATTTGGGTCGATTCACACAAAAGTGTATCGGTGATCTCCAATTTTCACGTTTATGAACGTTCGGAAACGACATCAGTCGATTGTAAGGTATGATCTCGAATCGCACGTCGGAAAGCGATGCTGGTCGAAATGTCAGTGAATGTTGTTACATTCTATCGACTCACACAAAAGGGTATCGGTGATCGCCAATTTTCATGTTTATGAACGTTCGGAAACGACATCACTCGATTGTAATTTATGATCTCGATTCGCACATCGGAAAGCGATTCAGAACGAAATGTCAGTGAATCTTGTTAATTTCTATCGATTCACACAAAAGTGAATCGGTAATCACCAATTTTCATGTTTATGCACGTTCGGATACGACATAACTCGATTGTAAGTTATGATCTCGAATCGCACGTCGGAAAGCTGCTCTTTTCGAAATGTCAGTGAATGTTGTTAAATTGTATCGATTCACACAAAAGTGTATCGGTGATCTCCAATTTTCACGTTTATGATGGTTCGGAAACGACATCACTCGATTGTAAGTTATGATCTCGATTCTCACATTGGAAAGCGATTCAGAACGAAATGTCAGTGAATCTTGATAATTTCTATCGATTCACACAAAAGTGAATCGGTGATCACCAATTTTCATGTTTATGCACGTTCGGAAACGACATTACTCGATTGTAAGTTATGATCTCGAATCGCACGTCGGAAAGCTGCTCTTTTCGAAATGTCAGTGAATGTTGTTAAATTGTATCGATTCACACAAAAGTGTATCGGTGATCTCCAATTTTCACGTTTATGAACATTCGGAAACGACATCAGTCGATTGTAAGTTATGATCTCGAATCGCACGTCGGAAAGCTGCTCTTTTCGAAATGTCAGTGAATGTTGTTCAATTGTATCGATTCACACAAAAGTGTATCGGTGATCTCCAATTTTCACGTTCATGATGGCTCGGAAACGACTTCACTCGATTATCTCGAATCGCACGTCGGAAAGCGATGCTGGTCGAAATGTCAGTGAATCTTGTCGATTTGTTACGAATCTCGCAAAAGTCTGTAGGTGTTCACCGTTTTTCATGTTTATGAACGTTCGGAAACGACATCAGTCGATTGTAATTTATGATCTCGATTCGCACATCGGAAAGCGATTCAGAACGAAATGTCAGTGAATCTTGTTAATTTCTATCGATTCACACAAAAGTGAATCGGTGATCACCAATTTTCATGTTTATGCACGTTCGGATACGACATAACTCGATTGTAAGTTATGATCTCGAATCGCACATCGGAAAGCTGCTCTTTTCGAAATGTCAGTGAATGTTGTTAAATTGTATCGATTCACACAAAAGTGTATCGGTGATCTCCAATTTTCACGTATATGATGGTTCGGAAACGACATCACTCGATTGTAAGTTATGGTCTCGATTCGCACATTGGAAAGCGATTCAGAACGAAATGTCAGTGAATCTTGTTAATTTCTATCGATTCACACAAAAGTGAATCGGTGATCACCAATTTTCATGTTTATGCACGTTCGGAAACGCCATAACTCGATTGTAAGTTATGATCTCGAATCGCACATCGGAAAGGGATTCAGAACGAAATGTCAGTGAATCTTGTTAATTTCTATCAATTCACACAAAAGTGAATCGGTGATCACCAATTTTCATGTTTATGCACGTTCGGAAACGACATCAGTCGATTGTAAGTTATGATCTCGAATCGCACGTCGGAAACCGATTCTGTTCGAATTGTAAGTGAATCTTGATAATTTGTAACGATTCTCACAAAAGTTTATTTGTGATCACCAATTTTCATATTTGTGAACGTTCAGAAACGACATCGTTCGATTGTCAGTTCCGGTCTCGAATCGCATTTCGGATTGCGATTCTGATAGAAATGTCGGAAAAAATTGTTGATTTGTAACGATTAACACAAAAGATTATCGCTGATTACCTATTTTCATGTTTATGAAAGATTGGAAACGTTCACCGATAAACGTCACATATCAACAATTTTACAGACATTTAGTATCGCAATCCGAAGGGCCATTTGAGATCTGAACTGACAATCGAGCGATGAAAACGTTTCCAAACGTTCATAAACATGAAGATTGGTGATCACCAATAAAATTTTTGTTCAATTCATGACAAATTAACAATATTCAATGACATTTCGATTCGAGATCATAAATTACAATCGAGTGATGTCATTTCCGAACGTTCATAAACATGAACATTGGTGATCACCGATACACTTTGGTGTGAGTCGATAAAAATTAACAAGATTCACTGACATTTCGAACTGAACAGCTTTCCGACGTGCGATTCGAGATCATACCTTACAATCGAGTGATGTCGTTTCCGAACGTTCATAAACATGAAAATTGGTGATCACCGATACACTTTTGTATGAATCGATGGAAATTAACAAGATTCACTGACATTTCGTTCTGAATCGCTTTCCGATGTGCGAATCGAGATCATACTTACAATCGAGTGATGTCGTTTCCGAACGTTCATAAACATGAAGAACGGTGATCACCGATAGATTTTTGTGAGAATCGCATCAAATCAAGAAGATTCACTGACATTTCGAACAAAATCAGATTCCGACGTGCGATTCGAGATCATAACTTACAATCGAGTGATGTCGTTTCCGAACGTTCATAAACGTGAAAATTGGTGATCACCGATACACTTTTGTGTGAATCGATACAATTTAACAGCATTCACTGACATTTCGAACAGAACAGCTTTCCAACGTGCGATCCGAGATCATAACTTACAATCGAGTGATGTCATTTCCGAACGTTCATAAACGTGAAAATTGGTGATCACCGATACACTTTTGTGTGAATCGATAAAATTTAACAACATTCACTGACATTACGAACAGAACAGCTTTCCGACGTGCTATTCGAGATCATACCTTACAATCGAATGATGTCGTTTCCGAACGTTCATGAACATGAAAATTGGTGATCACCGATACACTTTTGTGTGAATAGACACAAATTAACAAGATTTACTGACATTTCGTTCTGAATCGCTTTCCGATGTGCGAATCGAGATCATACCATACAATCGAGTGATGTCGTTTCCGAACCATCATAGACGTGAAAATTGGTGATCACCGTTAAACTTTTGTGTAAATCGACACAAATTAACAAGATTCACTGACATTTCGAACTGAACAGCTTTCCGACGTGCGATTCGAGATCATACCTTACAAGCGAGTGATGTCGTTTCCGAACTTTCATATACATGAAAATTGGTGTTCACCGATACACTTTTGTATGAATCGATGGAAATTAACAAGATTCACTGACATTTCGTTCTGAATCGCTTTCCGATGTGCGAATCGAGATCATACCTTACAATCGAGTGATGTCGTTTCCGAACGTTCATAAACATGAAAATTGGTGATCACCGATACACTTTTGTGTAAATCGATAAAAATTAACAAGATTCACTGACATTTCGAACTGAACAGCTTTCCGACGTGCGATCCGAGATCATAACTTACAATCGAGTGATGTCGTTTCCGAACGTTCATAAACATGAAGAACGGCGATCACCGATAGATTTTTGTGAGAATCGCATCAAATCAAGAAGATTCACTGACATTTCGAACAAAATCAGATTCCGACGTGCGATTCGAGATCATAAATTACAATCGAGTGATGTCGTTTCCGAACGTTCATAAACGTGAAAATTGGTGATCACCGATACACTTTTGTGTGAATCGATAAAATTTAACAACATTCACTGACATTACGAACAGAAAAGCTTTCCGACGTGCTATTCGAGATCATACTTTACAATCGAATGATGTCGTTTCCGAACGTTCATGAACATGAAAATTGGTGATCACCGATACACTTTTGTGTGAATCGACACAAATTAACAAGATTCACTGACATTTCGTTCTGAATCGCTTTCCGATGTGCGAATCGAGATCATACCTTACAATCGAGTGATGTCGTTTCCGAACGTTCATATACATGAAAATTGGTGTTCACCGATACACTTTTGTGTGAATCGATACAATTTAACAGCATTCACTGACATTTCGTTCTGAATCGCTTTCCGATGTGCGAATCGAGATCATACTTACAATCGAGTGATGTCGTTTCCGAACGTTCATAAACATGAAGAACGGTGATCACCGATAGATTTTTGTGAGAATCGCATCAAATCAAGAAGATTCACTGACATTTCGAACAAAATCAGATTCCGACGTGCGATTCGAGATCATAACTTACAATCGAGTGATGTCGTTTCCGAACGTTCATGAACATGAAAATTGGTGATCACCGATACACTTTTGTGTGAATAGACACAAATTAACAAGATTTACTGACATTTCGTTCTGAATCGCTTTCCGATGTGCGAATCGAATCATACCTTACAATCGAGTGATGTCGTTTCCGAACCATCATAGACGTGAAAATTGGTGATCACCGTTAAACTTTTTTGTAAATCGATAAAAATTAACAAGATTCACTGACATTTCGAACTGAACAGCTTTCCGACATGCGATCCGAGATCATAACTTACAATCGAGTGATGTCGTTTCCGAACGTTCATAAACATGAAGAACGGTGATCACCGATAGATTTTTGTGAGAATCGCATCAAATCAAGAAGATTCACTGACATTTCGAACAAAATCAGATTCCGAAGTGCGATTCGAGATCATAACTTACAATCGAGTGATGTCATTTCCGAACGTTCATAAACGTGAAAATTGGTGATCACCGATACACTTTTGTGTGAATCGATAAAATTTAACAACATTCACTGACATTACGAACAGAACAGCTTTCCGACGTGCTATTCGAGATCATACCTTACAATCGAATGATGTCGTTTCCGAACGTTCATGAACATGAAAATTGGTGATCACCGATACACTTTTGTGTGAATAGACACAAATTAACAAGATTTACTGCCATTTCGTTCTGAATCGCTTTCCGATGTGCGAATCGAATCATACCTTACAATCGAGTGATGTCGTTTCCGAACCATCATAGACGTGAAAATTGGTGATCACCGTTAAACTTTTGTGTAAATCGATAAAAATTAACAAGATTCACTGACATTTCGAACTGAACAGCTTTCCGACATGCGATCCGAGATCATAACTTACAATCGAGTGATGTCGTTTCCGAACGTTCATAAACATGAAAATTGGTGATCACCGATACACTTTTGTGTGAATCGACACAAATTAACAAGATTCACTGACATTTCGTTCTGAATCGCTTTCCGATGTGCGAATCGAGATCATACCTTACAATCGAATGATGTCGTTTCCGAACGTTCATAAACATGAAGAACCGTGATCACCGATACACTTTTGTGTGAATCGACACAAATTAACAAGATTCACTGACATTTCGTTCTGAATCGCTTTCCGATGTGCGAATCGAGATCATACCTTACAATCGAGTGATGTCGTTTACGAACCATCATAAACGTGAAAATTGGTGATCACCGATAAACTTTTGTGTAAATCGATATAAATTAACAAGATTCACTGACATTTCGAACTGAACAGCTTTCCGACGTGCGAATCGAGATCATACCTTACAAGCGAGTGATGTCGTTTCCGAACGTTCATATACATGAAAATTGGTGTTCACCGATACACTTTTGTATGAATCGATGGAAATTAACAAGATTCACTGACATTTCGTTCTGAATCGCTTTCCGATGTGCGAATCGAGATCATACCTTACAATCGAGTGATGTCGTTTCCGAACGTTCATAAACATGAAAATTGGTGATCACCGATACACTTTTGTGTGAATCGACACAAATTAACAAGATTCACTGACATTTCGTTCTGAATCGCTTTCCGATGTGCGAATCGAGATCATACCTTACAATCGAGTGATGTCGTTTCCGAACCATCATAGACGTGAAAATTGGTGATCACCGTTAAACTTTTGTGTAAATCGATAAAAATTAACAAGATTCACTGACATTTCGAACTGAACAGCTTTCCGACATGCGATCCGAGATCATAACTTACAATCGAGTGATGTCGTTTCCGAACGTTCATAAACATGAAGAACGGTGATCACCGATAGATTTTTGTGAGAATCGCATCAAATCAAGAAGATTCACTGACATTTCGAACAAAATCAGATTCCGACGTGCCATTCGAGATCATACCTTACAATCGAGTGATGTCGTTTCCGAACGTTCATAAACATGAAAATTGGTGATCACCGATACACTTTTGTGTGAATCGACACAAATTAACAAGATTCACTGACATTTCGTTCTGAATCGCTTTCCGATGTGCGAATCGAGATCATACCTTACAATCGAGTGATGTCGTTTACGAACCATCATAAACGTGAAAATTGGTGACCACCGATAAACTTTTGTGTAAATCGATAAAAATTAACAACATTCACTGACATTTCGAAAAGAGCAGCTTTCCGACGTGCGATTCGAGATCATAACTAACAATCGAGTTATGTCGTATCCGAACGTGCATAAACATGAAAATTGGTGATCACCGATTCACTTTTGTGTGAATCGATAGAAATTAACAAGATTCACTGACATTTCGGTCTGAATCGCTTTCCGATGTGCGAATCGAGATCATAAATTACAATCGAGTGATGTCGTTTCCGAACGTTCATAAACATGAAAATTCGTGATCATCGATACACTTTTGTGTGAATCGACACAAATTAACAAGATTCACTGACATTTCGTTCTGAATCGCTTTCCGATGTGCGAATCGAGATCATACCTTACAATCGAGTGATGTCGTTTACGAACCATCATAAACGTGAAAATCGGTGATCACCGATAAACTTTTGTGTAAATCGATAAAAATTAACAAGATTCACTGACATTTCGAACTGAACAGCTTTCCGACGTGCGATTCGAGATCATACCTTACAATCGAGTGATGTCGTTTCCGAACGTTCATATACATGAAAATTGGTGTTCACCGATACACTTTTGTATGAATCGATGGAAATTAACAAGATTCACTGACATTTCGTTCTGAATCGCTTTCCGATGTGCGAATCGAGATCATACCTTACAATCGAGTGATGTCGTTTCCGAACGTTCATAAACATGAAAATTGGTGATCACCGATACACTTTTGTGTGAATCGATAAAAATTAACAAGATTCACTGACATTTCGAACTGAACAGCTTTCCGACGTGCGATCCGAGATCATAACTTACAATCGAGTGATGTCGTTTCCGAACGTTCATAAACATGAAGAACGGCGATCACCGATAGATTTTTGTGAGAATCGCATCAAATCAAGAAGATTCACTGACATTTCGAACAAAATCAGATTCCGACGTGCCATTCGAGATCATACCTTACAATCGAATGATGTCGTTTCCGAACGTTCATGAACATGAAAATTGGTGATCACCGATACACTTTTGTGTGAATCGACACAAATTAACAAGATTCACTGACATTTCGACCAGCATCGATTTCCGACGAGCGATTCGAGATCATTACACGTCGGAAAGCGATTCAGAACGAAATGTCAGTGAACCTTGTTAATTTGTATCGATTCGCACAAAAGTGTATCGGTGATCACAAATTTTCATGTTTATGAACGTTCGGGAAGGACATCAATCGATTGTAAGTTATGATCTCGATTGGCACTGTGGCAAGCGATTCAGAACGAAATGTCAGTTAATCTTGCTACTTTGTATCGATTCACACAAAAGTTTATCGGTGAACACCAATTTTCATGTATATGAACGTTCGGAAACGACATCACTCGATTGTAAGTTATGATCTCGAATCGCAAGTCGAAAAGCTGTTCTGTTCGAAATGTCAGTGAATGTTGTTAAATTGTATCGATTCACACAAAAGTGTATGGGTGATCACGAAATTTCACGTTTATAAACGTTCGGAAACGACATCACTCGGTTGTAAGGTGTGATCGCGATTCGCACATCGGAAAGCGATTCAGAACGAAATGTCAGTGAATCTTGTTAATTTCTATCAATTCACACAAAAGTGAATCGGTGATCACCAATTTTCATGTTTATGCACGTTCGGATACGACATAACTCGATTGTAAGTTATGATCTCGAATCGCACATCGGAAAGCTGCTCTTTTCGAAATGTCAGTGAATGTTGTTAAATTGTATCGATTCACACAAAAGTGTATCGGTGATCTCCAATTTTCACGTATATGATGGTTCGGAAACGACATCACTCGATTGTAAGTTATGGTCTCGATTCGCACATTGGAAAGCGATTCAGAACGAAATGTCAGTGAATCTTGTTAATTTCTATCGATTCACACAAAAGTGAATCGGTGATCACCAATTTTCATGTTTATGCACGTTCGGAAACGCCATAACTCGATTGTAAGTTATGATCTCGAATCGCACATCGGAAAGGGATTCAGAACGAAATGTCAGTGAATCTTGTTAATTTCTATCAATTCACACAAAAGTGAATCGGTGATCACCAATTTTCATGTTTTGCACGTTCGGAAACGACATCAGTCGATTGTAAGTTATGATCTCGAATCGCACGTCGGAAAGCTGCTCTTTTCGAAATGTCAGTGAATGTTGTTAAATTGTATCGCTTCACACAAAAGTGTATCGGTGATCTCCAATTTTCACGTTTATGATGGTTCGGAAACGACATC
The DNA here is from genome assembly GCF_019457755.1 of Venturia canescens. NCBI lineage: Eukaryota > Metazoa > Arthropoda > Insecta > Hymenoptera > Ichneumonidae > Venturia > Venturia canescens. The sequence continues at coordinate 28,413,444 of NC_057423.1, read as the reverse complement.
ACTCGATTGTAAGTTATGATCTCGATTCGCACATTGGAAAGCGATTCAGAACGAAATGTCAGTGAATCTTGATAATTTCTATCGATTCACACAAAAGTGAATCGGTGATCACAAATTTTCATGTTTATGAACGTTCGGGAAGGACATCAATCGATTGTAAGTTATGATCTCGATTGGCACTGTGGCAAGCGATTCAGAACGAAATGTCAGTTAATCTTGCTACTTTGTATCGATTCACACAAAAGTTTATCGGTGAACACCAATTTTCATGTATATGAACGTTCGGAAACGACATCACTCGATTGTAAGTTATGATCTCGAATCGCAAGTCGAAAAGCTGTTCTGTTCGAAATGTCAGTGAATGTTGTTAAATTGTATCGATTCACACAAAAGTGTATGGGTGATCACGAAATTTCACGTTTATAAACGTTCGGAAACGACATCACTCGGTTGTAAGGTGTGATCGCGATTCGCACATCGGAAAGCGATTCAGAACGAAATGTCAGTGAATCTTGTTAATTTCTATCAATTCACACAAAAGTGAATCGGTGATCACCAATTTTCATGTTTATGCACGTTTGGATACGACATAACTCGATTGTAAGTTATGATCTCGAATCGCACATCGGAAAGCTGCTCTTTTCGAAATGTCAGTGAATGTTGTTAAATTGTATCGATTCACACAAAAGTGTATCGGTGATCTCCAATTTTCACGTTTATGATGGTTCGGAAACGACATCACTCGATTGTAAGTTATGGTCTCGATTCGCACATTGGAAAGCGATTCAGAACGAAATGTCAGTGAATCTTGTTAATTTCTATCGATTCACACAAAAGTGAATCGGTGATCACCAATTTTCATGTTTATGCACGTTCGGAAACGCCATAACTCGATTGTAAGTTATGATCTCGAATCGCACATCGGAAAGGGATTCAGAACGAAATGTCAGTGAATCTTGTTAATTTCTATCAATTCACACAAAAGTGAATCGTTGATCACCAATTTTCATGTTTATGCACGTTCGGAAACGACATCAGTCGATTGTAAGTTATGATCTCGAATCGCACGTCGGAAAGCTGCTCTTTTCGAAATGTCAGTGAATGTTGTTAAATTGTATCGCTTCACACAAAAGTGTATCGGTGATCTCCAATTTTCACGTTTATGATGGTTCGGAAACGACATCAGTCGATTGTAATTTATGATCTCGATTCGCACATCGGAAAGCGATTCAGAACGAAATGTCAGTGAATCTTGTTAATTTCTATCGATTCACACAAAAGTGAATCGGTGTTCACCAATTTTCATGTTTATGCACGTTCGGATACGACATAACTCGATTGTAAGTTATGATCTCGAATCGCACGTCGGAAAGCTGCTCTTTTCGAATGGTCAGTGAATGTTGTTAAATTGTATCGATTCACACAAAAGTGTATCGGTGATCTCCAATTTTCACGTTTATGATGGTTCGGAAACGACATCACTCGATTGTAAGTTATGGTCTCGATTCGCACATTGGAAAGCGATTCAGAACGAAATGTCAGTGAATCTTGTTAATTTCTATCGATTCACACAAAAGTGAATCGGTGATCACCAATTTTCATGTTTATGCACGTTCGGAAACGCCATAAGTCGATTGTAAGTTATGATCTCGAATCGCACGTCGGAAAGCTGCTCTTTTCGAAATGTCAGTGAATGTTGTTAAATTGTATCGATTCACACAAAAGTGTATCGGTGATCTCCAATTTGCACGTTTATGATGGTTCGGAAACTACATCACGCGATTGTAAGTTCTGATCTCGATTCGCACATCAGAAAGCGATTCAGAACGAAAAGTCAGTGAATCTTGTTAATTTCTATCAATTCACACAAAAGTGAATCTGTGATCACCAATTTTCATGTTTATGCACGTTCGGAAACGACATAACTCGATTGTAAGTTATGATCTCGAATCGCCCGTCGGAAACCGATTCTGTTCGAATTGTAAGTGAATCTTGATAATTTGTAACGATTCTCACAAAAGTTTATTTGTGATCACCAATTTTCATATTTGTGAACGTTCAAAAACGACATCGTTCGATTGTCAGTTCCGGTCTCGAATCGCATTTCGGATTGCGATTCTGATAGAAATGTCGGAAAAAATTGTTGATTTGTAACGATTAACACAAAAGATTATCGCTGATTACCTATTTTCATGTTTATGAAAGATTGGAAACGTTCACCGATAAACGTCACATATCAACAATTTTACAGACATTTAGTATCGCAATCCGAAGGGCCATTTGAGATCTGAACTGACAATCGAGCGATGAAAACGTTTCCGAACGTTCATAAACATGAAGATTGGTGATCACCAATAAAATTTTTGTTCAATTCATGACAAATTAACAATATTCAATGACATTTCGATTCGAGATCATAAATTACAATCGAGTGATGTCATTTCCGAACGTTCATAAACATGAACATTGGTGATCACCGATACACTTTTGTGTGAATCGACACAAATTAACAAGATTCACTGACATTTCGTTCTGAATCGCTTTCCGATGTGCGAATCGAGATCATACCTTACAATCGAGTGATGTCGTTTACGAACCATCATAAACGTGAAAATCGGTGATCACCGATAAACTTTTGTGTAAATCGATAAAAATTAACAAGATTCACTGACATTTCGAACTGAACAGCTTTCCGACGTGCGATTCGAGATCATACCTTACAATCGAGTGATGTCGTTTCCGAACGTTCATATACATGAAAATTGGTGTTCACCGATACACTTTTGTATGAATCGATGGAAATTAACAAGATTCACTGACATTTCGTTCTGAATCGCTTTCCGATGTGCGAATCGAGATCATACCTTACAATCGAGTGATGTCGTTTCCGAACGTTCATAAACATGAAAATTGGTGATCACCGATACACTTTTGTGTGAATCGACACAAATTAACAAGATTCACTGACATTTCGTTCTGAATCGCTTTCCGATGTGCGAATCGAGATCATACCTTACAATCGAGTGATGTCGTTTACGAACCATCAAAAACGTGAAAATTGGTGATCACCGATAAACTTTTGTGTAAATCGATAAAAATTAACAAGATTCACTGACATTTCGAACTGAACAGCTTTCCGACGTGCGATCCGAGATCATAACTTACAATCGAGTGATGTCGTTTCCGAACGTTCATAAACATGAAGAACGGCGATCACCGATAGATTTTTGTGAGAATCGCATCAAATCAAGAAGATTCACTGACATTTCGAACAAAATCAGATTCCGACGTGCGATTCGAGATCATAAATTACAATCGAGTGATGTCGTTTCCGAACGTTCATAAACGTGAAGAACGGTGATCACCGATAGATTTTTGTGAGAATCGCATCAAATCAAGAAGATTCACTGACATTTCGAACAAAATCAGATTCCGACGTGCGATTCGAGATCATAACTTACAATCGAGTGATGTCGTTTCCGAACGTTCATAAACGTGAAAATTGGTGATCACCGATACACTTTTGTGTGAATCGATACAATTTAACAGCATTCACTGACATTTCGAACAGAACAGCTTTCCAACGTGCGATCCGAGATCATAACTTACAATCGAGTGATGTCATTTCCGAACGTTCATAAACGTGAAAATTGGTGATCACCGATACACTTTTGTGTGAATCGATAAAATTTAACAACATTCACTGACATTACGAACAGAACAGCTTTCCGACGTGCTATTCGAGATCATACCTTACAATCGAATGATGTCGTTTCCGAACGTTCATGAACATGAAAATTGGTGATCACCGATACACTTTTGTGTGAATAGACACAAATTAACAAGATTTACTGACATTTCGTTCTGAATCGCTTTCCGATGTGCGAATCGAGATCATACCATACAATCGAGTGATGTCGTTTCCGAACCATCATAGACGTGAAAATTGGTGATCACCGTTAAACTTTTGTGTAAATCGATAAAAATTAACAAGATTCACTGACATTTCGAACTGAACAGCTTTCCGACATGCGATCCGAGATCATAACTTACAATCGTGTGATGTCGTTTCCGAACGTTCATAAACATGAAGAACGGTGATCACCGATAGATTTTTGTGAGAATCGCATCAAATCAAGAAGATTCACTGACATTTCGAACAAAATCAGATTCCGACGTGCCATTCGAGATCATACCTTACAATCGAGTGATGTCGTTTCCGAACGTTCATAAACATGAAAATTGGTGATCACCGATACACTTTTGTGTGAATCGACACAAATTAACAAGATTCACTGACATTTCGTTCTGAATCGCTTTCCGATGTGTGAATCGAGATCATACCTTACAATCGAGTGATGTCGTTTACGAACCATCATAAACGTGAAAATTGGTGACCACCGATAAACTTTTGTGTAAATCGATAAAAATTAACAACATTCACTGACATTTCGAAAAGAGCAGCTTTCCGACGTGCGATTCGAGATCATAACTAACAATCGAGTTATGTCGTATCCGAACGTGCATAAACATGAAAATTGGTGATCACCGATTCACTTTTGTGTGAATCGATAGAAATTAACAAGATTCACTGACATTTCGGTCTGAATCGCTTTCCGATGTGCGAATCGAGATCATAAATTACAATCGAGTGATGTCGTTTCCGAACGTTCATAAACATGAAAATTCGTGATCATCGATACACTTTTGTGTGAATCGACACAAATTAACAAGATTCACTGACATTTCGTTCTGAATCGCTTTCCGATGTGCGAATCGAGATCATACCTTACAATCGAGTGATGTCGTTTACGAACCATAATAAACGTGAAAATTGGTGATCACCGATAAACTTTTGTGTAAATCGATAAAAATTAACAAGATTCACTGACATTTCGAACTGAACAGCTTTCCGACATGCGATCCGAGATCATAACTTACAATCGAGTGATGTCGTTTCCGAACGTTCATAAACATGAAGAACGGTGATCACCGATAGATTTTTGTGAGAATCGCATCAAATCAAGAAGATTCACTGACATTTCGAACAAAATCAGATTCCGACGTGCCATTCGAGATCATACCTTACAATCGAATGATGTCGTTTCCGAACGTTCATGAACATGAAAATTGGTGATCACCGATACACTTTTGTGTGAATCGACACAAATTAACAAGATTCACTGACATTTCGTTCTAAATCGCTTTCCGATGTGCGAATCGAGATCATACCTTACAATCGAGTGATGTCGTTTACGAACCATCATAAACGTGAAAATTGGTGATCACCGATAAACTTTTGTGTAAATCGATAAAAATTAACAAGATTCACTGACATTTCGAACTGAACAGCTTTCCGATATGCGATCCGAGATCATAACTTACAATCGAGTGATGTCGTTTCCGAACGTTCATAAACATGAAGAACGGTGATCACCGATAGATTTTTGTGAGAATCGCAACAAATCAAGAAGATTCACTGACATTTCGAACAAAATCAGATTCCGACGTGCGATGCGAGATCATAACTTACAATCGAGTGATGTAGTTTCCGAACGTTCATAAACGTGAAAATTGGAGATCACCGATACACTTTTGTGTGAATCGATACAATTTAACAACATTCACTGACATTTCGACCAGCATCGATTTCCGACGAGCGATTCGAGATCATTACACGTCGGAAAGCGATTCAGAACGAAATGTCAGTGAACCTTGTTAATTTGTATCGATTCGCACAAAAGTGTATCGGTGATCACAAATTTTCATGTTTATGAACGTTCGGGAAGGACATCAATCGATTGTAAGTTATGATCTCGATTGGCACTGTGGCAAGCGATTCAGAACGAAATGTCAGTTAATCTTGCTACTTTGTATCGATTCACACAAAAGTTTATCGGTGAACACCAATTTTCATGTATATGAACGTTCGGAAACGACATCACTCGATTGTAAGTTATGATCTCGAATCGCAAGTCGAAAAGCTGTTCTGTTCGAAATGTCAGTGAATGTTGTTAAATTGTATCGATTCACACAAAAGTGTATGGGTGATCACGAAATTTCACGTTTATAAACGTTCGGAAACGACATCACTCGGTTGTAAGGTGTGATCGCGATTCGCACATCGGAAAGCGATTCAGAACGAAATGTCAGTGAATCTGTTTAATTTGGGTCGATTCACACAAAAGTGTATCGGTGATCTCCAATTTTCACGTTTATGAACGTTCGGAAACGACATCAGTCGATTGTAAGGTATGATCTCGAATCGCACGTCGGAAAGCGATGCTGGTCGAAATGTCAGTGAATGTTGTTACATTCTATCGACTCACACAAAAGGGTATCGGTGATCGCCAATTTTCATGTTTATGAACGTTCGGAAACGACATCACTCGATTGTAATTTATGATCTCGATTCGCACATCGGAAAGCGATTCAGAACGAAATGTCAGTGAATCTTGTTAATTTCTATCGATTCACACAAAAGTGAATCGGTGATCACCAATTTTCATGTTTATGCACGTTCGGATACGACATAACTCGATTGTAAGTTATGATCTCGAATCGCACGTCGGAAAGCTGCTCTTTTCGAAATGTCAGTGAATGTTGTTAAATTGTATCGATTCACACAAAAGTGTATCGGTGATCTCCAATTTTCACGTTTATGATGGTTCGGAAACGACATCACTCGATTGTAAGTTATGATCTCGATTCTCACATTGGAAAGCGATTCAGAACGAAATGTCAGTGAATCTTGATAATTTCTATCGATTCACACAAAAGTGAATCGGTGATCACCAATTTTCATGTTTATGCACGTTCGGAAACGACATTACTCGATTGTAAGTTATGATCTCGAATCGCACGTCGGAAAGCTGCTCTTTTCGAAATGTCAGTGAATGTTGTTAAATTGTATCGATTCACACAAAAGTGTATCGGTGATCTCCAATTTTCACGTTTATGAACATTCGGAAACGACATCAGTCGATTGTAAGTTATGATCTCGAATCGCACGTCGGAAAGCTGCTCTTTTCGAATGGTCAGTGAATGTTGTTAAATTGTATCGATTCACACAAAAGTGTATCGGTGATCTCCAATTTTCACGTTTATGATGGTTCGGAAACGACATCACTCGATTGTAAGTTATGGTCTCGATTCGCACATTGGAAAGCGATTCAGAACGAAATGTCAGTGAATCTTGTTAATTTCTATCGATTCACACAAAAGTGAATCGGTGATCACCAATTTTCATGTTTATGCACGTTCGGAAACGCCATAAGTCGATTGTAAGTTATGATCTCGAATCGCACGTCGGAAAGCTGCTCTTTTCGAAATGTCAGTGAATGTTGTTAAATTGTATCGATTCACACAAAAGTGTATCGGTGATCTCCAATTTGCACGTTTATGATGGTTCGGAAACTACATCACGCGATTGTAAGTTCTGATCTCGATTCGCACATCAGAAAGCGATTCAGAACGAAAAGTCAGTGAATCTTGTTAATTTCTATCAATTCACACAAAAGTGAATCTGTGATCACCAATTTTCATGTTTATGCACGTTCGGAAACGACATAACTCGATTGTAAGTTATGATCTCGAATCGCCCGTCGGAAACCGATTCTGTTCGAATTGTAAGTGAATCTTGATAATTTGTAACGATTCTCACAAAAGTTTATTTGTGATCACCAATTTTCATATTTGTGAACGTTCAAAAACGACATCGTTCGATTGTCAGTTCCGGTCTCGAATCGCATTTCGGATTGCGATTCTGATAGAAATGTCGGAAAAAATTGTTGATTTGTAACGATTAACACAAAAGATTATCGCTGATTACCTATTTTCATGTTTATGAAAGATTGGAAACGTTCACCGATAAACGTCACATATCAACAATTTTACAGACATTTAGTATCGCAATCCGAAGGGCCATTTGAGATCTGAACTGACAATCGAGCGATGAAAACGTTTCCGAACGTTCATAAACATGAAGATTGGTGATCACCAATAAAATTTTTGTTCAATTCATGACAAATTAACAGTATTCAATGACATTTCGATTCGAGATCATAAATTACAATCGAGTGATGTCATTTCCGAACGTTCATAAACATGAACATTGGTGATCACCGATACACTTTTGTGTGAATCGACACAAATTAACAAGATTCACTGACATTTCGTTCTGAATCGCTTTCCGATGTGCGAATCGAGATCATACCTTACAATCGAGTGATGTCGTTTACGAACCATCATAAACGTGAAAATCGGTGATCACCGATAAACTTTTGTGTAAATCGATAGAAATTAACAAGATTCACTGACATTTCGAACTGAACAGCTTTCCGACGTGCGATTCGAGATCATACCTTACAATCGAGTGATGTCGTTTCCGAACGTTCATATACATGAAAATTGGTGTTCACCGATACACTTTTGTATGAATCGATGGAAATTAACAAGATTCACTGACATTTCGTTCTGAATCGCTTTCCGATGTGCGAATCGAGATCATACCTTACAATCGAGTGATGTCGTTTCCGAACGTTCATAAACATGAAAATTGGTGATCACCGATACACTTTTGTGTGAATCGACACAAATTAACAAGATTCACTGACATTTCGTTCTGAATCGCTTTCCGATGTGCGAATCGAGATCATACCTTACAATCGAGTGATGTCGTTTACGAACCATCAAAAACGTGAAAATTGGTGATCACCGATAAACTTTTGTGTAAATCGATAAAAATTAACAAGATTCACTGACATTTCGAACTGAACAGCTTTCCGACGTGCGATCCGAGATCATAACTTACAATCGAGTGATGTCGTTTCCGAACGTTCATAAACATGAAGAACGGCGATCACCGATAGATTTTTGTGAGAATCGCATCAAATCAAGAAGATTCACTGACATTTCGAACAAAATCAGATTCCGACGTGCGATTCGAGATCATAAATTACAATCGAGTGATGTCGTTTCCGAACGTTCATAAACGTGAAAATTGGTGATCACCGATACACTTTTGTGTGAATCGATAAAATTTAACAACATTCACTGACATTACGAACAGAAAAGCTTTCCGACGTGCTATTCGAGATCATACTTTACAATCGAATGATGTCGTTTCCGAACGTTCATGAACATGAAAATTGGTGATCACCGATACACTTTTGTGTGAATCGACACAAATTAACAAGATTCACTGACATTTCGTTCTGAATCGCTTTCCGATGTGCGAATCGAGATCATACCTTACAATCGAGTGATGTCGTTTCCGAACGTTCATATACATGAAAATTGGTGTTCACCGATACACTTTTGTATGAATCGATGGAAATTAACAAGATTCACTGTCATTTCGTTCTGAATCGCTTTCCGATGTGCGAATCGAGATCATACTTACAATCGAGTGATGTCGTTTCCGAACGTTCATAAATATGAAGAACGGTGATCACCGATAGATTTTTGTGAGAATCGCATCAAATCAAGAAGATTCACTGACATTTCGAACAAAATCAGATTCCGACGTGCCATTCGAGATCATACCTTACAATCGAATGATGTCGTTTCCGAACGTTCATGAACATGAAAATTGGTGATCACCGATACACTTTTGTGTGAATCGACACAAATTAACAAGATTCACTGACATTTCGTTCTGAATCGTTTTCCGATGTGCGAATCGAGATCATACCTTACAATCGAATGATGTCGTTTCCGAACGTTCATAAACATGAAGAACGGTGATCACCGATACACTTTTGTGTGAATCGACACAAATTAACAAGATTCACTGACATTTCGTTCTGAATCGCTTTCCGATGTGCGAATCGAGATCATACCTTACAATCGAGTGATGTCGTTTACGAACCATCATAAACGTGAAAATTGGTGATCACCGATAAACTTTTGTGTAAATCGATAAAAATTATCAAGAATCACTGACATTTCGAACTGAACAGCTTTCCGATATGCGATCCGAGATCATAACTTACAATCGAGTGATGTCGTTTCCGAACGTTCATAAACATGAAGAACGGTGATCACCGATAGATTTTTGTGAGAATCGCAACAAATCAAGAAGATTCACTGACATTTCGAACAAAATCAGATTCCGACGTGCGATGCGAGATCATAACTTACAATCGAGTGATGTAGTTTCCGAACGTTCATAAACGTGAAAATTGGAGATCACCGATACACTTTTGTGTGAATCGATACAATTTAACAACATTCACTGACATTTCGACCAGCATCGATTTCCGACGAGCGATTCGAGATCATTACACGTCGGAAAGCGATTCAGAACGAAATGTCAGTGAATCTTGTTAATTTCTATCAATTCACACAAAAGTGAATCGGTGATCACCAATTTTCATGTTTATGCACGTTCGGATACGACATAACTCGATTGTAAGTTATGATCTCGAATCGCACGTCGGAAAGCTGCTCTTTTCGAAATGTCAGTGAATGTTGTTAAATTGTATCGATTCACACAAAAGTGTATCGGTGATCTCCAATTTTCACGTTTATGATGGTTCGGAAACGACATCAGTCGATTGTAAGTTATGATCTCGATTCTCACATTGGAAAGCGATTCAGAACGAAATGTCAGTGAATCTTGATAATTTCTATCGATTCACACAAAAGTGAATCGGTGATCACCAATTTTCATGTTTATGCACGTTCGGAAACGACATTACTCGATTGTAAGTTATGATCTCGAATCGCACGTCGGAAAGCTGCTCTTTTCGAAATGTCAGTGAATGTTGTTAAATTGTATCGATTCACACAAAAGTGTATCGGTGATCTCCAATTTTCACGTTTATGAACATTCGGAAACGACATCAGTCGATTGTAAGTTATGATCTCGAATCGCACGTCGGAAAGCTGCTCTTTTCGAAATGTCAGTGAATGTTGTTCGATTGTATCGATTCACACAAAAGTGTATCGGTGATCTCCAATTTTCACGTTCATGATGGCTCGGAAACGACTTCACTCGATTATCTCGAATCGCACGTCGGAAAGCGATGCTGGTCGAAATGTCAGTGAATCTTGTCGATTTGTTACGAATCTCGCAAAAGTCTGTAGGTGTTCACCGTTTTTCATGTTTATGAACGTTCGGAAACGACATCAGTCGATTGTAAATTTATGATCTCGATTCGCACATCGGAAAGCGATTCAGAACGAAATGTCAGTGAATCTTGTTAATTTCTATCGATTCACACAAAAGTGAATCGGTGATCACCAATTTTCATGTTTATGCACGTTCGGATACGACATAACTCGATTGTAAGTTATGATCTCGAATCGCACATCGGAAAGCTGCTCTTTTCGAAATGTCAGTGAATGTTGTTAAATTGTATCGATTCACACAAAAGTGTATCGGTGATCTCCAATTTTCACGTATATGATGGTTCGGAAACGACATCACTCGATTGTAAGTTATGGTCTCGATTCGCACATTGGAAAGCGATTCAGAACGAAATGTCAGTGAATCTTGTTAATTTCTATCGATTCACACAAAAGTGAATCGGTGATCACCAATTTTCATGTTTATGCACGTTCGGAAACGCCATAACTCGATTGTAAGTTATGATCTCGAATCGCACATCGGAAAGGGATTCAGAACGAAATGTCAGTGAATCTTGTTAATTTCTATCAATTCACACAAAAGTGAATCGGTGATCACCAATTTTCATGTTTATGCACGTTCGGAAACGACATCAGTCGATTGTAAGTTATGATCTCGAATCGCACGTCGGAAACCGATTCTGTTCGAATTGTAAGTGAATCTTGATAATTTGTAACGATTCTCACAAAAGTTTATTTGTGATCACCAATTTTCATATTTGTGAACGTTCAGAAACGACATCGTTCGATTGTCAGTTCCGGTCTCGAATCGCATTTCGGATTGCGATTCTGATAGAAATGTCGGAAAAAATTGTTGATTTGTAACGATTAACACAAAAGATTATCGCTGATTACCTATTTTCATGTTTATGAAAGATTGGAAACGTTCACCGATAAACGTCACATATCAACAATTTTACAGACATTTAGTATCGCAATCCGAAGGGCCATTTGAGATCTGAACTGACAATCGAGCGATGAAAACGTTTCCAAACGTTCATAAACATGAAGATTGGTGATCACCAATAAAATTTTTGTTCAATTCATGACAAATTAACAATATTCAATGACATTTCGATTCGAGATCATAAATTACAATCGAGTGATGTCATTTCCGAACGTTCATAAACATGAACATTGGTGATCACCGATACACTTTGGTGTGAGTCGATAAAAATTAACAAGATTCACTGACATTTCGAACTGAACAGCTTTCCGACGTGCGATTCGAGATCATACCTTACAATCGAGTGATGTCGTTTCCGAACGTTCATAAACATGAAAATTGGTGATCACCGATACACTTTTGTATGAATCGATGGAAATTAACAAGATTCACTGACATTTCGTTCTGAATCGCTTTCCGATGTGCGAATCGAGATCATACTTACAATCGAGTGATGTCGTTTCCGAACGTTCATAAACATGAAGAACGGTGATCACCGATAGATTTTTGTGAGAATCGCATCAAATCAAGAAGATTCACTGACATTTCGAACAAAATCAGATTCCGACGTGCGATTCGAGATCATAACTTACAATCGAGTGATGTCGTTTCCGAACGTTCATAAACGTGAAAATTGGTGATCACCGATACACTTTTGTGTGAATCGATACAATTTAACAGCATTCACTGACATTTCGAACAGAACAGCTTTCCAACGTGCGATCCGAGATCATAACTTACAATCGAGTGATGTCGTTTCCGAACGTTCATAAACGTGAAAATTGGTGATCACCGATACACTTTTGTGTGAATCGATACAATTTAACAGCATTCACTGACATTTCGAACAGAACAGCTTTCCAACGTGCGATCCGAGATCATAACTTACAATCGAGTGATGTCATTTCCGAACGTTCATAAACGTGAAAATTGGTGATCACCGATACACTTTTGTGTGAATCGATAAAATTTAACAACATTCACTGACATTACGAACAGAACAGCTTTCCGACGTGCTATTCGAGATCATACCTTACAATCGAATGATGTCGTTTCCGAACGTTCATGAACATGAAAATTGGTGATCACCGATACACTTTTGTGTGAATAGACACAAATTAACAAGATTTACTGACATTTCGTTCTGAATCGCTTTCCGATGTGCGAATCGAGATCATACCATACAATCGAGTGATGTCGTTTCCGAACCATCATAGACGTGAAAATTGGTGATCACCGTTAAACTTTTGTGTAAATCGACACAAATTAACAAGATTCACTGACATTTCGAACTGAACAGCTTTCCGACGTGCGATTCGAGATCATACCTTACAAGCGAGTGATGTCGTTTCCGAACTTTCATATACATGAAAATTGGTGTTCACCGATACACTTTTGTATGAATCGATGGAAATTAACAAGATTCACTGACATTTCGTTCTGAATCGCTTTCCGATGTGCGAATCGAGATCATACCTTACAATCGAGTGATGTCGTTTCCGAACGTTCATAAACATGAAAATTGGTGATCACCGATACACTTTTGTGTAAATCGATAAAAATTAACAAGATTCACTGACATTTCGAACTGAACAGCTTTCCGACGTGCGATCCGAGATCATAACTTACAATCGAGTGATGTCGTTTCCGAACGTTCATAAACATGAAGAACGGCGATCACCGATAGATTTTTGTGAGAATCGCATCAAATCAAGAAGATTCACTGACATTTCGAACAAAATCAGATTCCGACGTGCGATTCGAGATCATAAATTACAATCGAGTGATGTCGTTTCCGAACGTTCATAAACGTGAAAATTGGTGATCACCGATACACTTTTGTGTGAATCGATAAAATTTAACAACATTCACTGACATTACGAACAGAAAAGCTTTCCGACGTGCTATTCGAGATCATACTTTACAATCGAATGATGTCGTTTCCGAACGTTCATGAACATGAAAATTGGTGATCACCGATACACTTTTGTGTGAATCGACACAAATTAACAAGATTCACTGACATTTCGTTCTGAATCGCTTTCCGATGTGCGAATCGAGATCATACCTTACAATCGAGTGATGTCGTTTCCGAACGTTCATATACATGAAAATTGGTGTTCACCGATACACTTTTGTGTGAATCGATACAATTTAACAGCATTCACTGACATTTCGTTCTGAATCGCTTTCCGATGTGCGAATCGAGATCATACTTACAATCGAGTGATGTCGTTTCCGAACGTTCATAAACATGAAGAACGGTGATCACCGATAGATTTTTGTGAGAATCGCATCAAATCAAGAAGATTCACTGACATTTCGAACAAAATCAGATTCCGACGTGCGATTCGAGATCATAACTTACAATCGAGTGATGTCGTTTCCGAACGTTCATGAACATGAAAATTGGTGATCACCGATACACTTTTGTGTGAATAGACACAAATTAACAAGATTTACTGACATTTCGTTCTGAATCGCTTTCCGATGTGCGAATCGAATCATACCTTACAATCGAGTGATGTCGTTTCCGAACCATCATAGACGTGAAAATTGGTGATCACCGTTAAACTTTTTTGTAAATCGATAAAAATTAACAAGATTCACTGACATTTCGAACTGAACAGCTTTCCGACATGCGATCCGAGATCATAACTTACAATCGAGTGATGTCGTTTCCGAACGTTCATAAACATGAAGAACGGTGATCACCGATAGATTTTTGTGAGAATCGCATCAAATCAAGAAGATTCACTGACATTTCGAACAAAATCAGATTCCGACGTGCCATTCGAGATCATACCTTACAATCGAGTGATGTCGTTTCCGAACGTTCATAAACATGAAAATTGGTGATCACCGATACACTTTTGTGTGAATCGACACAAATTAACAAGATTCACTGACATTTCGTTCTGAATCGCTTTCCGATGTGCGAATCGAGATCATACCTTACAATCGAGTGATGTCGTTTACGAACCATCATAAACGTGAAAATTGGTGACCACCGATAAACTTTTGTGTAAATCGATAAAAATTAACAACATTCACTGACATTTCGAAAAGAGCAGCTTTCCGACGTGCGATTCGAGATCATAACTAACAATCGAGTTATGTCGTATCCGAACGTGCATAAACATGAAAATTGGTGATCACCGATTCACTTTTGTGTGAATCGATAGAAATTAACAAGATTCACTGACATTTCGGTCTGAATCGCTTTCCGATGTGCGAATCGAGATCATAAATTACAATCGAGTGATGTCGTTTCCGAACGTTCATAAACATGAAAATTCGTGATCATCGATACACTTTTGTGTGAATCGACACAAATTAACAAGATTCACTGACATTTCGTTCTGAATCGCTTTCCGATGTGCGAATCGAGATCATACCTTACAATCGAGTGATGTCGTTTACGAACCATCATAAACGTGAAAATCGGTGATCACCGATAAACTTTTGTGTAAATCGATAAAAATTAACAAGATTCACTGACATTTCGAACTGAACAGCTTTCCGACGTGCGATTCGAGATCATACCTTACAATCGAGTGATGTCGTTTCCGAACGTTCATATACATGAAAATTGGTGTTCACCGATACACTTTTGTATGAATCGATGGAAATTAACAAGATTCACTGACATTTCGTTCTGAATCGCTTTCCGATGTGCGAATCGAGATCATACCTTACAATCGAGTGATGTCGTTTCCGAACGTTCATAAACATGAAAATTGGTGATCACCGATACACTTTTGTGTGAATCGATAAAAATTAACAAGATTCACTGACATTTCGAACTGAACAGCTTTCCGACGTGCGATCCGAGATCATAACTTACAATCGAGTGATGTCGTTTCCGAACGTTCATAAACATGAAGAACGGCGATCACCGATAGATTTTTGTGAGAATCGCATCAAATCAAGAAGATTCACTGACATTTCGAACAAAATCAGATTCCGACGTGCCATTCGAGATCATACCTTACAATCGAATGATGTCGTTTCCGAACGTTCATGAACATGAAAATTGGTGATCACCGATACACTTTTGTGTGAATCGACACAAATTAACAAGATTCACTGACATTTCGACCAGCATCGATTTCCGACGAGCGATTCGAGATCATTACACGTCGGAAAGCGATTCAGAACGAAATGTCAGTGAACCTTGTTAATTTGTATCGATTCGCACAAAAGTGTATCGGTGATCACAAATTTTCATGTTTATGAACGTTCGGGAAGGACATCAATCGATTGTAAGTTATGATCTCGATTGGCACTGTGGCAAGCGATTCAGAACGAAATGTCAGTTAATCTTGCTACTTTGTATCGATTCACACAAAAGTTTATCGGTGAACACCAATTTTCATGTATATGAACGTTCGGAAACGACATCACTCGATTGTAAGTTATGATCTCGAATCGCAAGTCGAAAAGCTGTTCTGTTCGAAATGTCAGTGAATGTTGTTAAATTGTATCGATTCACACAAAAGTGTATGGGTGATCACGAAATTTCACGTTTATAAACGTTCGGAAACGACATCACTCGGTTGTAAGGTGTGATCGCGATTCGCACATCGGAAAGCGATTCAGAACGAAATGTCAGTGAATCTTGTTAATTTCTATCAATTCACACAAAAGTGAATCGGTGATCACCAATTTTCATGTTTATGCACGTTCGGATACGACATAACTCGATTGTAAGTTATGATCTCGAATCGCACATCGGAAAGCTGCTCTTTTCGAAATGTCAGTGAATGTTGTTAAATTGTATCGATTCACACAAAAGTGTATCGGTGATCTCCAATTTTCACGTATATGATGGTTCGGAAACGACATCACTCGATTGTAAGTTATGGTCTCGATTCGCACATTGGAAAGCGATTCAGAACGAAATGTCAGTGAATCTTGTTAATTTCTATCGATTCACACAAAAGTGAATCGGTGATCACCAATTTTCATGTTTATGCACGTTCGGAAACGCCATAACTCGATTGTAAGTTATGATCTCGAATCGCACATCGGAAAGGGATTCAGAACGAAATGTCAGTGAATCTTGTTAATTTCTATCAATTCACACAAAAGTGAATCGGTGATCACCAATTTTCATGTTTTGCACGTTCGGAAACGACATCAGTCGATTGTAAGTTATGATCTCGAATCGCACGTCGGAAAGCTGCTCTTTTCGAAATGTCAGTGAATGTTGTTAAATTGTATCGCTTCACACAAAAGTGTATCGGTGATCTCCAATTTTCACGTTTATGATGGTTCGGAAACGACATCACTCGATTGTAAGTTATGATCTCGATTCGCACATTGGAAAGCGATTCAGAACGAAATGTCAGTGAATCTTGATAATTTCTATCGATTCACACAAAAGTGAATCGGTGATCACAAATTTTCATGTTTATGAACGTTCGGGAAGGACATCAATCGATTGTAAGTTATGATCTCGATTGGCACTGTGGCAAGCGATTCAGAACGAAATGTCAGTTAATCTTGCTACTTTGTATCGATTCACACAAAAGTTTATCGGTGAACACCAATTTTCATGTATATGAACGTTCGGAAACGACATCACTCGATTGTAAGTTATGATCTCGAATCGCAAGTCGAAAAGCTGTTCTGTTCGAAATGTCAGTGAATGTTGTTAAATTGTATCGATTCACACAAAAGTGTATGGGTGATCACGAAATTTCACGTTTATAAACGTTCGGAAACGACATCACTCGGTTGTAAGGTGTGATCGCGATTCGCACATCGGAAAGCGATTCAGAACGAAATGTCAGTGAATCTTGTTAATTTCTATCAATTCACACAAAAGTGAATCGGTGATCACCAATTTTCATGTTTATGCACGTTTGGATACGACATAACTCGATTGTAAGTTATGATCTCGAATCGCACATCGGAAAGCTGCTCTTTTCGAAATGTCAGTGAATGTTGTTAAATTGTATCGATTCACACAAAAGTGTATCGGTGATCTCCAATTTTCACGTTTATGATGGTTCGGAAACGACATCACTCGATTGTAAGTTATGGTCTCGATTCGCACATTGGAAAGCGATTCAGAACGAAATGTCAGTGAATCTTGTTAATTTCTATCGATTCACACAAAAGTGAATCGGTGATCACCAATTTTCATGTTTATGCACGTTCGGAAACGCCATAACTCGATTGTAAGTTATGATCTCGAATCGCACATCGGAAAGGGATTCAGAACGAAATGTCAGTGAATCTTGTTAATTTCTATCAATTCACACAAAAGTGAATCGTTGATCACCAATTTTCATGTTTATGCACGTTCGGAAACGACATCAGTCGATTGTAAGTTATGATCTCGAATCGCACGTCGGAAAGCTGCTCTTTTCGAAATGTCAGTGAATGTTGTTAAATTGTATCGCTTCACACAAAAGTGTATCGGTGATCTCCAATTTTCACGTTTATGATGGTTCGGAAACGACATCAGTCGATTGTAATTTATGATCTCGATTCGCACATCGGAAAGCGATTCAGAACGAAATGTCAGTGAATCTTGTTAATTTCTATCGATTCACACAAAAGTGAATCGGTGTTCACCAATTTTCATGTTTATGCACGTTCGGATACGACATAACTCGATTGTAAGTTATGATCTCGAATCGCACGTCGGAAAGCTGCTCTTTTCGAATGGTCAGTGAATGTTGTTAAATTGTATCGATTCACACAAAAGTGTATCGGTGATCTCCAATTTTCACGTTTATGATGGTTCGGAAACGACATCACTCGATTGTAAGTTATGGTCTCGATTCGCACATTGGAAAGCGATTCAGAACGAAATGTCAGTGAATCTTGTTAATTTCTATCGATTCACACAAAAGTGAATCGGTGATCACCAATTTTCATGTTTATGCACGTTCGGAAACGCCATAAGTCGATTGTAAGTTATGATCTCGAATCGCACGTCGGAAAGCTGCTCTTTTCGAAATGTCAGTGAATGTTGTTAAATTGTATCGATTCACACAAAAGTGTATCGGTGATCTCCAATTTGCACGTTTATGATGGTTCGGAAACTACATCACGCGATTGTAAGTTCTGATCTCGATTCGCACATCAGAAAGCGATTCAGAACGAAAAGTCAGTGAATCTTGTTAATTTCTATCAATTCACACAAAAGTGAATCTGTGATCACCAATTTTCATGTTTATGCACGTTCGGAAACGACATAACTCGATTGTAAGTTATGATCTCGAATCGCCCGTCGGAAACCGATTCTGTTCGAATTGTAAGTGAATCTTGATAATTTGTAACGATTCTCACAAAAGTTTATTTGTGATCACCAATTTTCATATTTGTGAACGTTCAAAAACGACATCGTTCGATTGTCAGTTCCGGTCTCGAATCGCATTTCGGATTGCGATTCTGATAGAAATGTCGGAAAAAATTGTTGATTTGTAACGATTAACACAAAAGATTATCGCTGATTACCTATTTTCATGTTTATGAAAGATTGGAAACGTTCACCGATAAACGTCACATATCAACAATTTTACAGACATTTAGTATCGCAATCCGAAGGGCCATTTGAGATCTGAACTGACAATCGAGCGATGAAAACGTTTCCGAACGTTCATAAACATGAAGATTGGTGATCACCAATAAAATTTTTGTTCAATTCATGACAAATTAACAATATTCAATGACATTTCGATTCGAGATCATAAATTACAATCGAGTGATGTCATTTCCGAACGTTCATAAACATGAACATTGGTGATCACCGATACACTTTTGTGTGAATCGACACAAATTAACAAGATTCACTGACATTTCGTTCTGAATCGCTTTCCGATGTGCGAATCGAGATCATACCTTACAATCGAGTGATGTCGTTTACGAACCATCATAAACGTGAAAATCGGTGATCACCGATAAACTTTTGTGTAAATCGATAAAAATTAACAAGATTCACTGACATTTCGAACTGAACAGCTTTCCGACGTGCGATTCGAGATCATACCTTACAATCGAGTGATGTCGTTTCCGAACGTTCATATACATGAAAATTGGTGTTCACCGATACACTTTTGTATGAATCGATGGAAATTAACAAGATTCACTGACATTTCGTTCTGAATCGCTTTCCGATGTGCGAATCGAGATCATACCTTACAATCGAGTGATGTCGTTTCCGAACGTTCATAAACATGAAAATTGGTGATCACCGATACACTTTTGTGTGAATCGACACAAATTAACAAGATTCACTGACATTTCGTTCTGAATCGCTTTCCGATGTGCGAATCGAGATCATACCTTACAATCGAGTGATGTCGTTTCCGAACCATCATAGACGTGAAAATTGGTGATCACCGTTAAACTTTTGTGTAAATCGATAAAAATTAACAAGATTCACTGACATTTCGAACTGAACAGCTTTCCGACATGCGATCCGAGATCATAACTTACAATCGAGTGATGTCGTTTCCGAACGTTCATAAACATGAAGAACGGTGATCACCGATAGATTTTTGTGAGAATCGCATCAAATCAAGAAGATTCACTGACATTACGAACAGAACAGCTTTCCGACGTGCTATTCGAGATCATACCTTACAATCGAATGATGTCGTTTCCGAACGTTCATGAACATGAAAATTGGTGATCACCGATACACTTTTGTGTGAATAGACACAAATTAACAAGATTTACTGACATTTCGTTCTGAATCGCTTTCCGATGTGCGAATCGAGATCATACCATACAATCGAGTGATGTCGTTTCCGAACCATCATAGACGTGAAAATTGGTGATCACCGTTAAACTTTTGTGTAAATCGATAAAAATTAACAAGATTCACTGACATTTCGAACTGAACAGCTTTCCGACGTGCGATTCGAGATCATAACTAACAATCGAGTTATGTCGTATCCGAACGTGCATAAACATGAAAATTGGTGATCACCGATTCACTTTTGTGTGAATCGATAGAAATTAACAAGATTCACTGACATTTCGGTCTGAATCGCTTTCCGATGTGCGAATCGAGATCATAAATTACAATCGAGTGATGTCGTTTCCGAACGTTCATAAACATGAAAATTCGTGATCATCGATACACTTTTGTGTGAATCGACACAAATTAACAAGATTCACTGACATTTCGTTCTGAATCGCTTTCCGATGTGCGAATCGAGATCATACCTTACAATCGAGTGATGTCGTTTACGAACCATCATAAACGTGAAAATTGGTGATCACCGATAAACTTTTGTGTAAATCGATAAAAATTAACAAGATTCACTGACATTTCGAACTGAACAGCTTTCCGACATGCGATCCGAGATCATAACTTACAATCGAGTGATGTCGTTTCCGAACGTTCATAAACATGAAGAACGGTGATCACCGATAGATTTTTGTGAGAATCGCATCAAATCAAGAAGATTCACTGACATTTCGAACAAAATCAGATTCCGACGTGCCATTCGAGATCATACCTTACAATCGAATGATGTCGTTTCCGAACGTTCATGAACATGAAAATTGGTGATCACCGATACACTTTTGTGTGAATCGACACAAATTAACAAGATTCACTGACATTTCGTTCTAAATCGCTTTCCGATGTGCGAATCGAGATCATACCTTACAATCGAGTGATGTCGTTTACGAACCATCATAAACGTGAAAATTGGTGATCACCGATAAACTTTTGTGTAAATCGATAAAAATTAACAAGATTCACTGACATTTCGAACTGAACAGCTTTCCGATATGCGATCCGAGATCATAACTTACAATCGAGTGATGTCGTTTCCGAACGTTCATAAACATGAAGAACGGTGATCACCGATAGATTTTTGTGAGAATCGCAACAAATCAAGAAGATTCACTGACATTTCGAACAAAATCAGATTCCGACGTGCGATGCGAGATCATAACTTACAATCGAGTGATGTAGTTTCCGAACGTTCATAAACGTGAAAATTGGAGATCACCGATACACTTTTGTGTGAATCGATACAATTTAACAACATTCACTGACATTTCGACCAGCATCGATTTCCGACGAGCGATTCGAGATCATTACACGTCGGAAAGCGATTCAGAACGAAATGTCAGTGAACCTTGTTAATTTGTATCGATTCGCACAAAAGTGTATCGGTGATCACAAATTTTCATGTTTATGAACGTTCGGGAAGGACATCAATCGATTGTAAGTTATGATCTCGATTGGCACTGTGGCAAGCGATTCAGAACGAAATGTCAGTTAATCTTGCTACTTTGTATCGATTCACACAAAAGTTTATCGGTGAACACCAATTTTCATGTATATGAACGTTCGGAAACGACATCACTCGATTGTAAGTTATGATCTCGAATCGCAAGTCGAAAAGCTGTTCTGTTCGAAATGTCAGTGAATGTTGTTAAATTGTATCGATTCACACAAAAGTGTATGGGTGATCACGAAATTTCACGTTTATAAACGTTCGGAAACGACATCACTCGGTTGTAAGGTGTGATCGCGATTCGCACATCGGAAAGCGATTCAGAACGAAATGTCAGTGAATCTGTTTAATTTGGGTCGATTCACACAAAAGTGTATCGGTGATCTCCAATTTTCACGTTTATGAACGTTCGGAAACGACATCAGTCGATTGTAAGGTATGATCTCGAATCGCACGTCGGAAAGCGATGCTGGTCGAAATGTCAGTGAATGTTGTTACATTCTATCGACTCACACAAAAGGGTATCGGTGATCGCCAATTTTCATGTTTATGAACGTTCGGAAACGACATCACTCGATTGTAATTTATGATCTCGATTCGCACATCGGAAAGCGATTCAGAACGAAATGTCAGTGAATCTTGTTAATTTCTATCGATTCACACAAAAGTGAATCGGTGATCACCAATTTTCATGTTTATGCACGTTCGGATACGACATAACTCGATTGTAAGTTATGATCTCGAATCGCACGTCGGAAAGCTGCTCTTTTCGAAATGTCAGTGAATGTTGTTAAATTGTATCGATTCACACAAAAGTGTATCGGTGATCTCCAATTTTCACGTTTATGATGGTTCGGAAACGACATCACTCGATTGTAAGTTATGATCTCGATTCTCACATTGGAAAGCGATTCAGAACGAAATGTCAGTGAATCTTGATAATTTCTATCGATTCACACAAAAGTGAATCGGTGATCACCAATTTTCATGTTTATGCACGTTCGGAAACATTACTCGATTGTAAGTTATGATCTCGAATCGCACGTCGGAAAGCTGCTCTTTTCGAAATGTCAGTGAATGTTGTTAAATTGTATCGATTCACACAAAAGTGTATCGGTGATCTCCAATTTTCACGTTTATGAACATTCGGAAACGACATCAGTCGATTGTAAGTTATGATCTCGAATCGCACGTCGGAAAGCTGCTCTTTTCGAATGGTCAGTGAATGTTGTTAAATTGTATCGATTCACACAAAAGTGTATCGGTGATCTCCAATTTTCACGTTTATGATGGTTCGGAAACGACATCACTCGATTGTAAGTTATGGTCTCGATTCGCACATTGGAAAGCGATTCAGAACGAAATGTCAGTGAATCTTGTTAATTTCTATCGATTCACACAAAAGTGAATCGGTGATCACCAATTTTCATGTTTATGCACGTTCGGAAACGCCATAAGTCGATTGTAAGTTATGATCTCGAATCGCACGTCGGAAAGCTGCTCTTTTCGAATGGTCAGTGAATGTTGTTAAATTGTATCGCTTCACACAAAAGTGTATCGGTGATCTCCAATTTTCACGTTTATGATGGTTCGGAAACGACATCACTCGATTGTAAGTTATGATCTCGATTCGCACATTGGAAAGCGATTCAGAACGAAATGTCAGTGAATCTTGATAATTTCTATCGATTCACACAAAAGTGAATCGGTGATCACAAATTTTCATGTTTATGAACGTTCGGGAAGGACATCAATCGATTGTAAGTTATGATCTCGATTGGCACTGTGGCAAGCGATTCAGAACGAAATGTCAGTTAATCTTGCTACTTTGTATCGATTCACACAAAAGTTTATCGGTGAACACCAATTTTCATGTATATGAACGTTCGGAAACGACATCACTCG
This sequence comes from Venturia canescens, assembly GCF_019457755.1. Lineage (NCBI taxonomy): Eukaryota > Metazoa > Arthropoda > Insecta > Hymenoptera > Ichneumonidae > Venturia > Venturia canescens. The sequence continues at coordinate 28,389,240 of NC_057423.1, read as the reverse complement.
ATTGTAAGTTATGATCTCGAATCGCAAGTCGAAAAGCTGTTCTGTTCGAAATGTCAGTGAATGTTGTTAAATTGTATCGATTCACACAAAAGTGTATGGGTGATCACGAAATTTCACGTTTATAAACGTTCGGAAACGACATCACTCGGTTGTAAGGTGTGATCGCGATTCGCACATCGGAAAGCGATTCAGAACGAAATGTCAGTGAATCTTGTTAATTTCTATCAATTCACACAAAAGTGAATCGGTGATCACCAATTTTCATGTTTATGCACGTTTGGATACGACATAACTCGATTGTAAGTTATGATCTCGAATCGCACATCGGAAAGCTGCTCTTTTCGAAATGTCAGTGAATGTTGTTAAATTGTATCGATTCACACAAAAGTGTATCGGTGATCTCCAATTTTCACGTTTATGATGGTTCGGAAACGACATCACTCGATTGTAAGTTATGGTCTCGATTCGCACATTGGAAAGCGATTCAGAACGAAATGTCAGTGAATCTTGTTAATTTCTATCGATTCACACAAAAGTGAATCGGTGATCACCAATTTTCATGTTTATGCACGTTCGGAAACGCCATAACTCGATTGTAAGTTATGATCTCGAATCGCACATCGGAAAGGGATTCAGAACGAAATGTCAGTGAATCTTGTTAATTTCTATCAATTCACACAAAAGTGAATCGTTGATCACCAATTTTCATGTTTATGCACGTTCGGAAACGACATCAGTCGATTGTAAGTTATGATCTCGAATCGCACGTCGGAAAGCTGCTCTTTTCGAAATGTCAGTGAATGTTGTTAAATTGTATCGCTTCACACAAAAGTGTATCGGTGATCTCCAATTTTCACGTTTATGATGGTTCGGAAACGACATCAGTCGATTGTAATTTATGATCTCGATTCGCACATCGGAAAGCGATTCAGAACGAAATGTCAGTGAATCTTGTTAATTTCTATCGATTCACACAAAAGTGAATCGGTGTTCACCAATTTTCATGTTTATGCACGTTCGGATACGACATAACTCGATTGTAAGTTATGATCTCGAATCGCACGTCGGAAAGCTGCTCTTTTCGAATGGTCAGTGAATGTTGTTAAATTGTATCGATTCACACAAAAGTGTATCGGTGATCTCCAATTTTCACGTTTATGATGGTTCGGAAACGACATCACTCGATTGTAAGTTATGGTCTCGATTCGCACATTGGAAAGCGATTCAGAACGAAATGTCAGTGAATCTTGTTAATTTCTATCGATTCACACAAAAGTGAATCGGTGATCACCAATTTTCATGTTTATGCACGTTCGGAAACGCCATAAGTCGATTGTAAGTTATGATCTCGAATCGCACGTCGGAAAGCTGCTCTTTTCGAAATGTCAGTGAATGTTGTTAAATTGTATCGATTCACACAAAAGTGTATCGGTGATCTCCAATTTGCACGTTTATGATGGTTCGGAAACTACATCACGCGATTGTAAGTTCTGATCTCGATTCGCACATCAGAAAGCGATTCAGAACGAAAAGTCAGTGAATCTTGTTAATTTCTATCAATTCACACAAAAGTGAATCTGTGATCACCAATTTTCATGTTTATGCACGTTCGGAAACGACATAACTCGATTGTAAGTTATGATCTCGAATCGCCCGTCGGAAACCGATTCTGTTCGAATTGTAAGTGAATCTTGATAATTTGTAACGATTCTCACAAAAGTTTATTTGTGATCACCAATTTTCATATTTGTGAACGTTCAAAAACGACATCGTTCGATTGTCAGTTCCGGTCTCGAATCGCATTTCGGATTGCGATTCTGATAGAAATGTCGGAAAAAATTGTTGATTTGTAACGATTAACACAAAAGATTATCGCTGATTACCTATTTTCATGTTTATGAAAGATTGGAAACGTTCACCGATAAACGTCACATATCAACAATTTTACAGACATTTAGTATCGCAATCCGAAGGGCCATTTGAGATCTGAACTGACAATCGAGCGATGAAAACGTTTCCGAACGTTCATAAACATGAAGATTGGTGATCACCAATAAAATTTTTGTTCAATTCATGACAAATTAACAATATTCAATGACATTTCGATTCGAGATCATAAATTACAATCGAGTGATGTCATTTCCGAACGTTCATAAACATGAACATTGGTGATCACCGATACACTTTTGTGTGAATCGACACAAATTAACAAGATTCACTGACATTTCGTTCTGAATCGCTTTCCGATGTGCGAATCGAGATCATACCTTACAATCGAGTGATGTCGTTTACGAACCATCATAAACGTGAAAATCGGTGATCACCGATAAACTTTTGTGTAAATCGATAAAAATTAACAAGATTCACTGACATTTCGAACTGAACAGCTTTCCGACGTGCGATTCGAGATCATACCTTACAATCGAGTGATGTCGTTTCCGAACGTTCATATACATGAAAATTGGTGTTCACCGATACACTTTTGTATGAATCGATGGAAATTAACAAGATTCACTGACATTTCGTTCTGAATCGCTTTCCGATGTGCGAATCGAGATCATACCTTACAATCGAGTGATGTCGTTTCCGAACGTTCATAAACATGAAAATTGGTGATCACCGATACACTTTTGTGTGAATCGACACAAATTAACAAGATTCACTGACATTTCGTTCTGAATCGCTTTCCGATGTGCGAATCGAGATCATACCTTACAATCGAGTGATGTCGTTTCCGAACCATCATAGACGTGAAAATTGGTGATCACCGTTAAACTTTTGTGTAAATCGATAAAAATTAACAAGATTCACTGACATTTCGAACTGAACAGCTTTCCGACATGCGATCCGAGATCATAACTTACAATCGAGTGATGTCGTTTCCGAACGTTCATAAACATGAAGAACGGTGATCACCGATAGATTTTTGTGAGAATCGCATCAAATCAAGAAGATTCACTGACATTACGAACAGAACAGCTTTCCGACGTGCTATTCGAGATCATACCTTACAATCGAATGATGTCGTTTCCGAACGTTCATGAACATGAAAATTGGTGATCACCGATACACTTTTGTGTGAATAGACACAAATTAACAAGATTTACTGACATTTCGTTCTGAATCGCTTTCCGATGTGCGAATCGAGATCATACCATACAATCGAGTGATGTCGTTTCCGAACCATCATAGACGTGAAAATTGGTGATCACCGTTAAACTTTTGTGTAAATCGATAAAAATTAACAAGATTCACTGACATTTCGAACTGAACAGCTTTCCGACGTGCGATTCGAGATCATAACTAACAATCGAGTTATGTCGTATCCGAACGTGCATAAACATGAAAATTGGTGATCACCGATTCACTTTTGTGTGAATCGATAGAAATTAACAAGATTCACTGACATTTCGGTCTGAATCGCTTTCCGATGTGCGAATCGAGATCATAAATTACAATCGAGTGATGTCGTTTCCGAACGTTCATAAACATGAAAATTCGTGATCATCGATACACTTTTGTGTGAATCGACACAAATTAACAAGATTCACTGACATTTCGTTCTGAATCGCTTTCCGATGTGCGAATCGAGATCATACCTTACAATCGAGTGATGTCGTTTACGAACCATCATAAACGTGAAAATTGGTGATCACCGATAAACTTTTGTGTAAATCGATAAAAATTAACAAGATTCACTGACATTTCGAACTGAACAGCTTTCCGACATGCGATCCGAGATCATAACTTACAATCGAGTGATGTCGTTTCCGAACGTTCATAAACATGAAGAACGGTGATCACCGATAGATTTTTGTGAGAATCGCATCAAATCAAGAAGATTCACTGACATTTCGAACAAAATCAGATTCCGACGTGCCATTCGAGATCATACCTTACAATCGAATGATGTCGTTTCCGAACGTTCATGAACATGAAAATTGGTGATCACCGATACACTTTTGTGTGAATCGACACAAATTAACAAGATTCACTGACATTTCGTTCTAAATCGCTTTCCGATGTGCGAATCGAGATCATACCTTACAATCGAGTGATGTCGTTTACGAACCATCATAAACGTGAAAATTGGTGATCACCGATAAACTTTTGTGTAAATCGATAAAAATTAACAAGATTCACTGACATTTCGAACTGAACAGCTTTCCGATATGCGATCCGAGATCATAACTTACAATCGAGTGATGTCGTTTCCGAACGTTCATAAACATGAAGAACGGTGATCACCGATAGATTTTTGTGAGAATCGCAACAAATCAAGAAGATTCACTGACATTTCGAACAAAATCAGATTCCGACGTGCGATGCGAGATCATAACTTACAATCGAGTGATGTAGTTTCCGAACGTTCATAAACGTGAAAATTGGAGATCACCGATACACTTTTGTGTGAATCGATACAATTTAACAACATTCACTGACATTTCGACCAGCATCGATTTCCGACGAGCGATTCGAGATCATTACACGTCGGAAAGCGATTCAGAACGAAATGTCAGTGAACCTTGTTAATTTGTATCGATTCGCACAAAAGTGTATCGGTGATCACAAATTTTCATGTTTATGAACGTTCGGGAAGGACATCAATCGATTGTAAGTTATGATCTCGATTGGCACTGTGGCAAGCGATTCAGAACGAAATGTCAGTTAATCTTGCTACTTTGTATCGATTCACACAAAAGTTTATCGGTGAACACCAATTTTCATGTATATGAACGTTCGGAAACGACATCACTCGATTGTAAGTTATGATCTCGAATCGCAAGTCGAAAAGCTGTTCTGTTCGAAATGTCAGTGAATGTTGTTAAATTGTATCGATTCACACAAAAGTGTATGGGTGATCACGAAATTTCACGTTTATAAACGTTCGGAAACGACATCACTCGGTTGTAAGGTGTGATCGCGATTCGCACATCGGAAAGCGATTCAGAACGAAATGTCAGTGAATCTGTTTAATTTGGGTCGATTCACACAAAAGTGTATCGGTGATCTCCAATTTTCACGTTTATGAACGTTCGGAAACGACATCAGTCGATTGTAAGGTATGATCTCGAATCGCACGTCGGAAAGCGATGCTGGTCGAAATGTCAGTGAATGTTGTTACATTCTATCGACTCACACAAAAGGGTATCGGTGATCGCCAATTTTCATGTTTATGAACGTTCGGAAACGACATCACTCGATTGTAATTTATGATCTCGATTCGCACATCGGAAAGCGATTCAGAACGAAATGTCAGTGAATCTTGTTAATTTCTATCGATTCACACAAAAGTGAATCGGTGATCACCAATTTTCATGTTTATGCACGTTCGGATACGACATAACTCGATTGTAAGTTATGATCTCGAATCGCACGTCGGAAAGCTGCTCTTTTCGAAATGTCAGTGAATGTTGTTAAATTGTATCGATTCACACAAAAGTGTATCGGTGATCTCCAATTTTCACGTTTATGATGGTTCGGAAACGACATCACTCGATTGTAAGTTATGATCTCGATTCTCACATTGGAAAGCGATTCAGAACGAAATGTCAGTGAATCTTGATAATTTCTATCGATTCACACAAAAGTGAATCGGTGATCACCAATTTTCATGTTTATGCACGTTCGGAAACATTACTCGATTGTAAGTTATGATCTCGAATCGCACGTCGGAAAGCTGCTCTTTTCGAAATGTCAGTGAATGTTGTTAAATTGTATCGATTCACACAAAAGTGTATCGGTGATCTCCAATTTTCACGTTTATGAACATTCGGAAACGACATCAGTCGATTGTAAGTTATGATCTCGAATCGCACGTCGGAAAGCTGCTCTTTTCGAATGGTCAGTGAATGTTGTTAAATTGTATCGATTCACACAAAAGTGTATCGGTGATCTCCAATTTTCACGTTTATGATGGTTCGGAAACGACATCACTCGATTGTAAGTTATGGTCTCGATTCGCACATTGGAAAGCGATTCAGAACGAAATGTCAGTGAATCTTGTTAATTTCTATCGATTCACACAAAAGTGAATCGGTGATCACCAATTTTCATGTTTATGCACGTTCGGAAACGCCATAAGTCGATTGTAAGTTATGATCTCGAATCGCACGTCGGAAAGCTGCTCTTTTCGAAATGTCAGTGAATGTTGTTAAATTGTATCGATTCACACAAAAGTGTATCGGTGATCTCCAATTTGCACGTTTATGATGGTTCGGAAACTACATCACGCGATTGTAAGTTCTGATCTCGATTCGCACATCAGAAAGCGATTCAGAACGAAAAGTCAGTGAATCTTGTTAATTTCTATCAATTCACACAAAAGTGAATCTGTGATCACCAATTTTCATGTTTATGCACGTTCGGAAACGACATAACTCGATTGTAAGTTATGATCTCGAATCGCCCGTCGGAAACCGATTCTGTTCGAATTGTAAGTGAATCTTGATAATTTGTAACGATTCTCACAAAAGTTTATTTGTGATCACCAATTTTCATATTTGTGAACGTTCAAAAACGACATCGTTCGATTGTCAGTTCCGGTCTCGAATCGCATTTCGGATTGCGATTCTGATAGAAATGTCGGAAAAAATTGTTGATTTGTAACGATTAACACAAAAGATTATCGCTGATTACCTATTTTCATGTTTATGAAAGATTGGAAACGTTCACCGATAAACGTCACATATCAACAATTTTACAGACATTTAGTATCGCAATCCGAAGGGCCATTTGAGATCTGAACTGACAATCGAGCGATGAAAACGTTTCCGAACGTTCATAAACATGAAGATTGGTGATCACCAATAAAATTTTTGTTCAATTCATGACAAATTAACAGTATTCAATGACATTTCGATTCGAGATCATAAATTACAATCGAGTGATGTCATTTCCGAACGTTCATAAACATGAACATTGGTGATCACCGATACACTTTTGTGTGAATCGACACAAATTAACAAGATTCACTGACATTTCGTTCTGAATCGCTTTCCGATGTGCGAATCGAGATCATACCTTACAATCGAGTGATGTCGTTTACGAACCATCATAAACGTGAAAATCGGTGATCACCGATAAACTTTTGTGTAAATCGATAGAAATTAACAAGATTCACTGACATTTCGAACTGAACAGCTTTCCGACGTGCGATTCGAGATCATACCTTACAATCGAGTGATGTCGTTTCCGAACGTTCATATACATGAAAATTGGTGTTCACCGATACACTTTTGTATGAATCGATGGAAATTAACAAGATTCACTGACATTTCGTTCTGAATCGCTTTCCGATGTGCGAATCGAGATCATACCTTACAATCGAGTGATGTCGTTTCCGAACGTTCATAAACATGAAAATTGGTGATCACCGATACACTTTTGTGTGAATCGACACAAATTAACAAGATTCACTGACATTTCGTTCTGAATCGCTTTCCGATGTGCGAATCGAGATCATACCTTACAATCGAGTGATGTCGTTTACGAACCATCAAAAACGTGAAAATTGGTGATCACCGATAAACTTTTGTGTAAATCGATAAAAATTAACAAGATTCACTGACATTTCGAACTGAACAGCTTTCCGACGTGCGATCCGAGATCATAACTTACAATCGAGTGATGTCGTTTCCGAACGTTCATAAACATGAAGAACGGCGATCACCGATAGATTTTTGTGAGAATCGCATCAAATCAAGAAGATTCACTGACATTTCGAACAAAATCAGATTCCGACGTGCGATTCGAGATCATAAATTACAATCGAGTGATGTCGTTTCCGAACGTTCATAAACGTGAAAATTGGTGATCACCGATACACTTTTGTGTGAATCGATAAAATTTAACAACATTCACTGACATTACGAACAGAAAAGCTTTCCGACGTGCTATTCGAGATCATACTTTACAATCGAATGATGTCGTTTCCGAACGTTCATGAACATGAAAATTGGTGATCACCGATACACTTTTGTGTGAATCGACACAAATTAACAAGATTCACTGACATTTCGTTCTGAATCGCTTTCCGATGTGCGAATCGAGATCATACCTTACAATCGAGTGATGTCGTTTCCGAACGTTCATATACATGAAAATTGGTGTTCACCGATACACTTTTGTATGAATCGATGGAAATTAACAAGATTCACTGTCATTTCGTTCTGAATCGCTTTCCGATGTGCGAATCGAGATCATACTTACAATCGAGTGATGTCGTTTCCGAACGTTCATAAATATGAAGAACGGTGATCACCGATAGATTTTTGTGAGAATCGCATCAAATCAAGAAGATTCACTGACATTTCGAACAAAATCAGATTCCGACGTGCCATTCGAGATCATACCTTACAATCGAATGATGTCGTTTCCGAACGTTCATGAACATGAAAATTGGTGATCACCGATACACTTTTGTGTGAATCGACACAAATTAACAAGATTCACTGACATTTCGTTCTGAATCGTTTTCCGATGTGCGAATCGAGATCATACCTTACAATCGAATGATGTCGTTTCCGAACGTTCATAAACATGAAGAACGGTGATCACCGATACACTTTTGTGTGAATCGACACAAATTAACAAGATTCACTGACATTTCGTTCTGAATCGCTTTCCGATGTGCGAATCGAGATCATACCTTACAATCGAGTGATGTCGTTTACGAACCATCATAAACGTGAAAATTGGTGATCACCGATAAACTTTTGTGTAAATCGATAAAAATTATCAAGAATCACTGACATTTCGAACTGAACAGCTTTCCGATATGCGATCCGAGATCATAACTTACAATCGAGTGATGTCGTTTCCGAACGTTCATAAACATGAAGAACGGTGATCACCGATAGATTTTTGTGAGAATCGCAACAAATCAAGAAGATTCACTGACATTTCGAACAAAATCAGATTCCGACGTGCGATGCGAGATCATAACTTACAATCGAGTGATGTAGTTTCCGAACGTTCATAAACGTGAAAATTGGAGATCACCGATACACTTTTGTGTGAATCGATACAATTTAACAACATTCACTGACATTTCGACCAGCATCGATTTCCGACGAGCGATTCGAGATCATTACACGTCGGAAAGCGATTCAGAACGAAATGTCAGTGAATCTTGTTAATTTCTATCAATTCACACAAAAGTGAATCGGTGATCACCAATTTTCATGTTTATGCACGTTCGGATACGACATAACTCGATTGTAAGTTATGATCTCGAATCGCACGTCGGAAAGCTGCTCTTTTCGAAATGTCAGTGAATGTTGTTAAATTGTATCGATTCACACAAAAGTGTATCGGTGATCTCCAATTTTCACGTTTATGATGGTTCGGAAACGACATCAGTCGATTGTAAGTTATGATCTCGATTCTCACATTGGAAAGCGATTCAGAACGAAATGTCAGTGAATCTTGATAATTTCTATCGATTCACACAAAAGTGAATCGGTGATCACCAATTTTCATGTTTATGCACGTTCGGAAACGACATTACTCGATTGTAAGTTATGATCTCGAATCGCACGTCGGAAAGCTGCTCTTTTCGAAATGTCAGTGAATGTTGTTAAATTGTATCGATTCACACAAAAGTGTATCGGTGATCTCCAATTTTCACGTTTATGAACATTCGGAAACGACATCAGTCGATTGTAAGTTATGATCTCGAATCGCACGTCGGAAAGCTGCTCTTTTCGAAATGTCAGTGAATGTTGTTCGATTGTATCGATTCACACAAAAGTGTATCGGTGATCTCCAATTTTCACGTTCATGATGGCTCGGAAACGACTTCACTCGATTATCTCGAATCGCACGTCGGAAAGCGATGCTGGTCGAAATGTCAGTGAATCTTGTCGATTTGTTACGAATCTCGCAAAAGTCTGTAGGTGTTCACCGTTTTTCATGTTTATGAACGTTCGGAAACGACATCAGTCGATTGTAATTTATGATCTCGATTCGCACATCGGAAAGCGATTCAGAACGAAATGTCAGTGAATCTTGTTAATTTCTATCGATTCACACAAAAGTGAATCGGTGATCACCAATTTTCATGTTTATGCACGTTCGGATACGACATAACTCGATTGTAAGTTATGATCTCGAATCGCACATCGGAAAGCTGCTCTTTTCGAAATGTCAGTGAATGTTGTTAAATTGTATCGATTCACACAAAAGTGTATCGGTGATCTCCAATTTTCACGTATATGATGGTTCGGAAACGACATCACTCGATTGTAAGTTATGGTCTCGATTCGCACATTGGAAAGCGATTCAGAACGAAATGTCAGTGAATCTTGTTAATTTCTATCGATTCACACAAAAGTGAATCGGTGATCACCAATTTTCATGTTTATGCACGTTCGGAAACGACATCAGTCGATTGTAAGTTATGATCTCGAATCGCACGTCGGAAACCGATTCTGTTCGAATTGTAAGTGAATCTTGATAATTTGTAACGATTCTCACAAAAGTTTATTTGTGATCACCAATTTTCATATTTGTGAACGTTCAGAAACGACATCGTTCGATTGTCAGTTCCGGTCTCGAATCGCATTTCGGATTGCGATTCTGATAGAAATGTCGGAAAAAATTGTTGATTTGTAACGATTAACACAAAAGATTATCGCTGATTACCTATTTTCATGTTTATGAAAGATTGGAAACGTTCACCGATAAACGTCACATATCAACAATTTTACAGACATTTAGTATCGCAATCCGAAGGGCCATTTGAGATCTGAACTGACAATCGAGCGATGAAAACGTTTCCAAACGTTCATAAACATGAAGATTGGTGATCACCAATAAAATTTTTGTTCAATTCATGACAAATTAACAATATTCAATGACATTTCGATTCGAGATCATAAATTACAATCGAGTGATGTCATTTCCGAACGTTCATAAACATGAACATTGGTGATCACCGATACACTTTGGTGTGAGTCGATAAAAATTAACAAGATTCACTGACATTTCGAACTGAACAGCTTTCCGACGTGCGATTCGAGATCATACCTTACAATCGAGTGATGTCGTTTCCGAACGTTCATAAACATGAAAATTGGTGATCACCGATACACTTTTGTATGAATCGATGGAAATTAACAAGATTCACTGACATTTCGTTCTGAATCGCTTTCCGATGTGCGAATCGAGATCATACTTACAATCGAGTGATGTCGTTTCCGAACGTTCATAAACATGAAGAACGGTGATCACCGATAGATTTTTGTGAGAATCGCATCAAATCAAGAAGATTCACTGACATTTCGAACAAAATCAGATTCCGACGTGCGATTCGAGATCATAACTTACAATCGAGTGATGTCGTTTCCGAACGTTCATAAACGTGAAAATTGGTGATCACCGATACACTTTTGTGTGAATCGATACAATTTAACAGCATTCACTGACATTTCGAACAGAACAGCTTTCCAACGTGCGATCCGAGATCATAACTTACAATCGAGTGATGTCGTTTCCGAACGTTCATAAACGTGAAAATTGGTGATCACCGATACACTTTTGTGTGAATCGATACAATTTAACAGCATTCACTGACATTTCGAACAGAACAGCTTTCCAACGTGCGATCCGAGATCATAACTTACAATCGAGTGATGTCATTTCCGAACGTTCATAAACGTGAAAATTGGTGATCACCGATACACTTTTGTGTGAATCGATAAAATTTAACAACATTCACTGACATTACGAACAGAACAGCTTTCCGACGTGCTATTCGAGATCATACCTTACAATCGAATGATGTCGTTTCCGAACGTTCATGAACATGAAAATTGGTGATCACCGATACACTTTTGTGTGAATAGACACAAATTAACAAGATTTACTGACATTTCGTTCTGAATCGCTTTCCGATGTGCGAATCGAGATCATACCATACAATCGAGTGATGTCGTTTCCGAACCATCATAGACGTGAAAATTGGTGATCACCGTTAAACTTTTGTGTAAATCGACACAAATTAACAAGATTCACTGACATTTCGAACTGAACAGCTTTCCGACGTGCGATTCGAGATCATACCTTACAAGCGAGTGATGTCGTTTCCGAACTTTCATATACATGAAAATTGGTGTTCACCGATACACTTTTGTATGAATCGATGGAAATTAACAAGATTCACTGACATTTCGTTCTGAATCGCTTTCCGATGTGCGAATCGAGATCATACCTTACAATCGAGTGATGTCGTTTCCGAACGTTCATAAACATGAAAATTGGTGATCACCGATACACTTTTGTGTAAATCGATAAAAATTAACAAGATTCACTGACATTTCGAACTGAACAGCTTTCCGACGTGCGATCCGAGATCATAACTTACAATCGAGTGATGTCGTTTCCGAACGTTCATAAACATGAAGAACGGCGATCACCGATAGATTTTTGTGAGAATCGCATCAAATCAAGAAGATTCACTGACATTTCGAACAAAATCAGATTCCGACGTGCGATTCGAGATCATAAATTACAATCGAGTGATGTCGTTTCCGAACGTTCATAAACGTGAAAATTGGTGATCACCGATACACTTTTGTGTGAATCGATAAAATTTAACAACATTCACTGACATTACGAACAGAAAAGCTTTCCGACGTGCTATTCGAGATCATACTTTACAATCGAATGATGTCGTTTCCGAACGTTCATGAACATGAAAATTGGTGATCACCGATACACTTTTGTGTGAATCGACACAAATTAACAAGATTCACTGACATTTCGTTCTGAATCGCTTTCCGATGTGCGAATCGAGATCATACCTTACAATCGAGTGATGTCGTTTCCGAACGTTCATATACATGAAAATTGGTGTTCACCGATACACTTTTGTGTGAATCGATACAATTTAACAGCATTCACTGACATTTCGTTCTGAATCGCTTTCCGATGTGCGAATCGAGATCATACTTACAATCGAGTGATGTCGTTTCCGAACGTTCATAAACATGAAGAACGGTGATCACCGATAGATTTTTGTGAGAATCGCATCAAATCAAGAAGATTCACTGACATTTCGAACAAAATCAGATTCCGACGTGCGATTCGAGATCATAACTTACAATCGAGTGATGTCGTTTCCGAACGTTCATGAACATGAAAATTGGTGATCACCGATACACTTTTGTGTGAATAGACACAAATTAACAAGATTTACTGACATTTCGTTCTGAATCGCTTTCCGATGTGCGAATCGAATCATACCTTACAATCGAGTGATGTCGTTTCCGAACCATCATAGACGTGAAAATTGGTGATCACCGTTAAACTTTTTTGTAAATCGATAAAAATTAACAAGATTCACTGACATTTCGAACTGAACACCTTTCCGACATGCGATCCGAGATCATAACTTACAATCGAGTGATGTCGTTTCCGAACGTTCATAAACATGAAGAACGGTGATCACCGATAGATTTTTGTGAGAATCGCATCAAATCAAGAAGATTCACTGACATTTCGAACAAAATCAGATTCCGAAGTGCGATTCGAGATCATAACTTACAATCGAGTGATGTCATTTCCGAACGTTCATAAACGTGAAAATTGGTGATCACCGATACACTTTTGTGTGAATCGATAAAATTTAACAACATTCACTGACATTACGAACAGAACAGCTTTCCGACGTGCTATTCGAGATCATACCTTACAATCGAATGAAGTCGTTTCCGAACGTTCATGAACATGAAAATTGGTGATCACCGATACACTTTTGTGTGAATAGACACAAATTAACAAGATTTACTGCCATTTCGTTCTGAATCGCTTTCCGATGTGCGAATCGAATCATACCTTACAATCGAGTGATGTCGTTTCCGAACCATCATAGACGTGAAAATTGGTGATCACCGTTAAACTTTTGTGTAAATCGATAAAAATTAACAAGATTCACTGACATTTCGAACTGAACAGCTTTCCGACATGCGATCCGAGATCATAACTTACAATCGAGTGATGTCGTTTCCGAACGTTCATAAACATGAAAATTGGTGATCACCGATACACTTTTGTGTGAATCGACACAAATTAACAAGATTCACTGACATTTCGTTCTGAATCGCTTTCCGATGTGCGAATCGAGATCATACCTTACAATCGAATGATGTCGTTTCCGAACGTTCATAAACATGAAGAACGGTGATCACCGATACACTTTTGTGTGAATCGACACAAATTAACAAGATTCACTGACATTTCGTTCTGAATCGCTTTCCGATGTGCGAATCGAGATCATACCTTACAATCGAGTGATGTCGTTTACGAACCATCATAAACGTGAAAATTGGTGATCACCGATAAACTTTTGTGTAAATCGATATAAATTAACAAGATTCACTGACATTTCGAACTGAACAGCTTTGCGACGTGCGAATCGAGATCATACCTTACAAGCGAGTGATGTCGTTTCCGAACGTTCATATACATGAAAATTGGTGTTCACCGATACACTTTTGTATGAATCGATGGAAATTAACAAGATTCACTGACATTTCGTTCTGAATCGCTTTCCGATGTGCGAATCGAGATCATACCTTACAATCGAGTGATGTCGTTTCCGAACGTTCATAAACATGAAAATTGGTGATCACCGATACACTTTTGTGTGAATCGACACAAATTAACAAGATTCACTGACATTTCGTTCTGAATCGCTTTCCGATGTGCGAATCGAGATCATACCTTACAATCGAGTGATGTCGTTTCCGAACCATCATAGACGTGAAAATTGGTGATCACCGTTAAACTTTTGTGTAAATCGATAAAAATTAACAAGATTCACTGACATTTCGAACTGAACAGCTTTCCGACATGCGATCCGAGATCATAACTTACAATCGAGTGATGTCGTTTCCGAACGTTCATAAACATGAAGAACGGTGATCACCGATAGATTTTTGTGAGAATCGCATCAAATCAAGAAGATTCACTGACATTTCGAACAAAATCAGATTCCGACGTGCCATTCGAGATCATACCTTACAATCGAGTGATGTCGTTTCCGAACGTTCATAAACATGAAAATTGGTGATCACCGATACACTTTTGTGTGAATCGACACAAATTAACAAGATTCACTGACATTTCGTTCTGAATCGCTTTCCGATGTGCGAATCGAGATCATACCTTACAATCGAGTGATGTCGTTTACGAACCATCATAAACGTGAAAATTGGTGACCACCGATAAACTTTTGTGTAAATCGATAAAAATTAACAACATTCACTGACATTTCGAAAAGAGCAGCTTTCCGACGTGCGATTCGAGATCATAACTAACAATCGAGTTATGTCGTATCCGAACGTGCATAAACATGAAAATTGGTGATCACCGATTCACTTTTGTGTGAATCGATAGAAATTAACAAGATTCACTGACATTTCGGTCTGAATCGCTTTCCGATGTGCGAATCGAGATCATAAATTACAATCGAGTGATGTCGTTTCCGAACGTTCATAAACATGAAAATTGGTGATCACCGATACACTTTTGTGTGAATCGACACAAATTAACAAGATTCACTGACATTTCGTTCTGAATCGCTTTCCGATGTGCGAATCGAGATCATACCTTACAATCGAGTGATGTCGTTTACGAACCATCATAAACGTGAAAATTGGTGACCACCGATAAACTTTTGTGTAAATCGATAAAAATTAACAACATTCACTGACATTTCGAAAAGAGCAGCTTTCCGACGTGCGATTCGAGATCATAACTAACAATCGAGTTATGTCGTATCCGAACGTGCATAAACATGAAAATTGGTGATCACCGATTCACTTTTGTGTGAATCGATAGAAATTAACAAGATTCACTGACATTTCGGTCTGAATCGCTTTCCGATGTGCGAATCGAGATCATAAATTACAATCGAGTGATGTCGTTTCCGAACGTTCATAAACATGAAAATTCGTGATCATCGATACACTTTTGTGTGAATCGACACAAATTAACAAGATTCACTGACATTTCGTTCTGAATCGCTTTCCGATGTGCGAATCGAGATCATACCTTACAATCGAGTGATGTCGTTTACGAACCATCATAAACGTGAAAATCGGTGATCACCGATAAACTTTTGTGTAAATCGATAAAAATTAACAAGATTCACTGACATTTCGAACTGAACAGCTTTCCGACGTGCGATTCGAGATCATACCTTACAATCGAGTGATGTCGTTTCCGAACGTTCATATACATGAAAATTGGTGTTCACCGATACACTTTTGTATGAATCGATGGAAATTAACAAGATTCACTGACATTTCGTTCTGAATCGCTTTCCGATGTGCGAATCGAGATCATACCTTACAATCGAGTGATGTCGTTTCCGAACGTTCATAAACATGAAAATTGGTGATCACCGATACACTTTTGTGTGAATCGATAAAAATTAACAAGATTCACTGACATTTCGAACTGAACAGCTTTCCGACGTGCGATCCGAGATCATAACTTACAATCGAGTGATGTCGTTTCCGAACGTTCATAAACATGAAGAACGGCGATCACCGATAGATTTTTGTGAGAATCGCATCAAATCAAGAAGATTCACTGACATTTCGAACAAAATCAGATTCCGACGTGCCATTCGAGATCATACCTTACAATCGAATGATGTCGTTTCCGAACGTTCATGAACATGAAAATTGGTGATCACCGATACACTTTTGTGTGAATCGACACAAATTAACAAGATTCACTGACATTTCGACCAGCATCGATTTCCGACGAGCGATTCGAGATCATTACACGTCGGAAAGCGATTCAGAACGAAATGTCAGTGAACCTTGTTAATTTGTATCGATTCGCACAAAAGTGTATCGGTGATCACAAATTTTCATGTTTATGAACGTTCGGGAAGGACATCAATCGATTGTAAGTTATGATCTCGATTGGCACTGTGGCAAGCGATTCAGAACGAAATGTCAGTTAATCTTGCTACTTTGTATCGATTCACACAAAAGTTTATCGGTGAACACCAATTTTCATGTATATGAACGTTCGGAAACGACATCACTCGATTGTAAGTTATGATCTCGAATCGCAAGTCGAAAAGCTGTTCTGTTCGAAATGTCAGTGAATGTTGTTAAATTGTATCGATTCACACAAAAGTGTATGGGTGATCACGAAATTTCACGTTTATAAACGTTCGGAAACGACATCACTCGGTTGTAAGGTGTGATCGCGATTCGCACATCGGAAAGCGATTCAGAACGAAATGTCAGTGAATCTTGTTAATTTCTATCAATTCACACAAAAGTGAATCGGTGATCACCAATTTTCATGTTTATGCACGTTCGGATACGACATAACTCGATTGTAAGTTATGATCTCGAATCGCACATCGGAAAGCTGCTCTTTTCGAAATGTCAGTGAATGTTGTTAAATTGTATCGATTCACACAAAAGTGTATCGGTGATCTCCAATTTTCACGTATATGATGGTTCGGAAACGACATCACTCGATTGTAAGTTATGGTCTCGATTCGCACATTGGAAAGCGATTCAGAACGAAATGTCAGTGAATCTTGTTAATTTCTATCGATTCACACAAAAGTGAATCGGTGATCACCAATTTTCATGTTTATGCACGTTCGGAAACGCCATAACTCGATTGTAAGTTATGATCTCGAATCGCACATCGGAAAGGGATTCAGAACGAAATGTCAGTGAATCTTGTTAATTTCTATCAATTCACACAAAAGTGAATCGGTGATCACCAATTTTCATGTTTTGCACGTTCGGAAACGACATCAGTCGATTGTAAGTTATGATCTCGAATCGCACGTCGGAAAGCTGCTCTTTTCGAAATGTCAGTGAATGTTGTTAAATTGTATCGCTTCACACAAAAGTGTATCGGTGATCTCCAATTTTCACGTTTATGATGGTTCGGAAACGACATCACTCGATTGTAAGTTATGATCTCGATTCGCACATTGGAAAGCGATTCAGAACGAAATGTCAGTGAATCTTGATAATTTCTATCGATTCACACAAAAGTGAATCGGTGATCACAAATTTTCATGTTTATGAACGTTCGGGAAGGACATCAATCGATTGTAAGTTATGATCTCGATTGGCACTGTGGCAAGCGATTCAGAACGAAATGTCAGTTAATCTTGCTACTTTGTATCGATTCACACAAAAGTTTATCGGTGAACACCAATTTTCATGTATATGAACGTTCGGAAACGACATCACTCGATTGTAAGTTATGATCTCGAATCGCAAGTCGAAAAGCTGTTCTGTTCGAAATGTCAGTGAATGTTGTTAAATTGTATCGATTCACACAAAAGTGTATGGGTGATCACGAAATTTCACGTTTATAAACGTTCGGAAACGACATCACTCGGTTGTAAGGTGTGATCGCGATTCGCACATCGGAAAGCGATTCAGAACGAAATGTCAGTGAATCTTGTTAATTTCTATCAATTCACACAAAAGTGAATCGGTGATCACCAATTTTCATGTTTATGCACGTTTGGATACGACATAACTCGATTGTAAGTTATGATCTCGAATCGCACATCGGAAAGCTGCTCTTTTCGAAATGTCAGTGAATGTTGTTAAATTGTATCGATTCACACAAAAGTGTATCGGTGATCTCCAATTTTCACGTTTATGATGGTTCGGAAACGACATCACTCGATTGTAAGTTATGGTCTCGATTCGCACATTGGAAAGCGATTCAGAACGAAATGTCAGTGAATCTTGTTAATTTCTATCGATTCACACAAAAGTGAATCGGTGATCACCAATTTTCATGTTTATGCACGTTCGGAAACGCCATAACTCGATTGTAAGTTATGATCTCGAATCGCACATCGGAAAGGGATTCAGAACGAAATGTCAGTGAATCTTGTTAATTTCTATCAATTCACACAAAAGTGAATCGTTGATCACCAATTTTCATGTTTATGCACGTTCGGAAACGACATCAGTCGATTGTAAGTTATGATCTCGAATCGCACGTCGGAAAGCTGCTCTTTTCGAAATGTCAGTGAATGTTGTTAAATTGTATCGCTTCACACAAAAGTGTATCGGTGATCTCCAATTTTCACGTTTATGATGGTTCGGAAACGACATCAGTCGATTGTAATTTATGATCTCGATTCGCACATCGGAAAGCGATTCAGAACGAAATGTCAGTGAATCTTGTTAATTTCTATCGATTCACACAAAAGTGAATCGGTGTTCACCAATTTTCATGTTTATGCACGTTCGGATACGACATAACTCGATTGTAAGTTATGATCTCGAATCGCACGTCGGAAAGCTGCTCTTTTCGAATGGTCAGTGAATGTTGTTAAATTGTATCGATTCACACAAAAGTGTATCGGTGATCTCCAATTTTCACGTTTATGATGGTTCGGAAACGACATCACTCGATTGTAAGTTATGGTCTCGATTCGCACATTGGAAAGCGATTCAGAACGAAATGTCAGTGAATCTTGTTAATTTCTATCGATTCACACAAAAGTGAATCGGTGATCACCAATTTTCATGTTTATGCACGTTCGGAAACGCCATAAGTCGATTGTAAGTTATGATCTCGAATCGCACGTCGGAAAGCTGCTCTTTTCGAAATGTCAGTGAATGTTGTTAAATTGTATCGATTCACACAAAAGTGTATCGGTGATCTCCAATTTGCACGTTTATGATGGTTCGGAAACTACATCACGCGATTGTAAGTTCTGATCTCGATTCGCACATCAGAAAGCGATTCAGAACGAAAAGTCAGTGAATCTTGTTAATTTCTATCAATTCACACAAAAGTGAATCTGTGATCACCAATTTTCATGTTTATGCACGTTCGGAAACGACATAACTCGATTGTAAGTTATGATCTCGAATCGCCCGTCGGAAACCGATTCTGTTCGAATTGTAAGTGAATCTTGATAATTTGTAACGATTCTCACAAAAGTTTATTTGTGATCACCAATTTTCATATTTGTGAACGTTCAAAAACGACATCGTTCGATTGTCAGTTCCGGTCTCGAATCGCATTTCGGATTGCGATTCTGATAGAAATGTCGGAAAAAATTGTTGATTTGTAACGATTAACACAAAAGATTATCGCTGATTACCTATTTTCATGTTTATGAAAGATTGGAAACGTTCACCGATAAACGTCACATATCAACAATTTTACAGACATTTAGTATCGCAATCCGAAGGGCCATTTGAGATCTGAACTGACAATCGAGCGATGAAAACGTTTCCGAACGTTCATAAACATGAAGATTGGTGATCACCAATAAAATTTTTGTTCAATTCATGACAAATTAACAATATTCAATGACATTTCGATTCGAGATCATAAATTACAATCGAGTGATGTCATTTCCGAACGTTCATAAACATGAACATTGGTGATCACCGATACACTTTTGTGTGAATCGACACAAATTAACAAGATTCACTGACATTTCGTTCTGAATCGCTTTCCGATGTGCGAATCGAGATCATACCTTACAATCGAGTGATGTCGTTTACGAACCATCATAAACGTGAAAATCGGTGATCACCGATAAACTTTTGTGTAAATCGATAAAAATTAACAAGATTCACTGACATTTCGAACTGAACAGCTTTCCGACGTGCGATTCGAGATCATACCTTACAATCGAGTGATGTCGTTTCCGAACGTTCATATACATGAAAATTGGTGTTCACCGATACACTTTTGTATGAATCGATGGAAATTAACAAGATTCACTGACATTTCGTTCTGAATCGCTTTCCGATGTGCGAATCGAGATCATACCTTACAATCGAGTGATGTCGTTTCCGAACGTTCATAAACATGAAAATTGGTGATCACCGATACACTTTTGTGTGAATCGACACAAATTAACAAGATTCACTGACATTTCGTTCTGAATCGCTTTCCGATGTGCGAATCGAGATCATACCTTACAATCGAGTGATGTCGTTTCCGAACCATCATAGACGTGAAAATTGGTGATCACCGTTAAACTTTTGTGTAAATCGATAAAAATTAACAAGATTCACTGACATTTCGAACTGAACAGCTTTCCGACATGCGATCCGAGATCATAACTTACAATCGAGTGATGTCGTTTCCGAACGTTCATAAACATGAAGAACGGTGATCACCGATAGATTTTTGTGAGAATCGCATCAAATCAAGAAGATTCACTGACATTTCGAACAAAATCAGATTCCGACGTGCCATTCGAGATCATACCTTACAATCGAGTGATGTCGTTTCCGAACGTTCATAAACATGAAAATTGGTGATCACCGATACACTTTTGTGTGAATCGACACAAATTAACAAGATTCACTGACATTTCGTTCTGAATCGCTTTCCGATGTGCGAATCGAGATCATACCTTACAATCGAGTGATGTCGTTTACGAACCATCATAAACGTGAAAATTGGTGACCACCGATAAACTTTTGTGTAAATCGATAAAAATTAACAACATTCACTGACATTTCGAAAAGAGCAGCTTTCCGACGTGCGATTCGAGATCATAACTAACAATCGAGTTATGTCGTATCCGAACGTGCATAAACATGAAAATTGGTGATCACCGATTCACTTTTGTGTGAATCGATAGAAATTAACAAGATTCACTGACATTTCGGTCTGAATCGCTTTCCGATGTGCGAATCGAGATCATAAATTACAATCGAGTGATGTCGTTTCCGAACGTTCATAAACATGAAAATTCGTGATCATCGATACACTTTTGTGTGAATCGACACAAATTAACAAGATTCACTGACATTTCGTTCTGAATCGCTTTCCGATGTGCGAATCGAGATCATACCTTACAATCGAGTGATGTCGTTTACGAACCATCATAAACGTGAAAATTGGTGATCACCGATAAACTTTTGTGTAAATCGATAAAAATTAACAAGATTCACTGACATTTCGAACTGAACAGCTTTCCGACATGCGATCCGAGATCATAACTTACAATCGAGTGATGTCGTTTCCGAACGTTCATAAACATGAAGAACGGTGATCACCGATAGATTTTTGTGAGAATCGCATCAAATCAAGAAGATTCACTGACATTTCGAACAAAATCAGATTCCGACGTGCCATTCGAGATCATACCTTACAATCGAATGATGTCGTTTCCGAACGTTCATGAACATGAAAATTGGTGATCACCGATACACTTTTGTGTGAATCGACACAAATTAACAAGATTCACTGACATTTCGTTCTAAATCGCTTTCCGATGTGCGAATCGAGATCATACCTTACAATCGAGTGATGTCGTTTACGAACCATCATAAACGTGAAAATTGGTGATCACCGATAAACTTTTGTGTAAATCGATAAAAATTAACAAGATTCACTGACATTTCGAACTGAACAGCTTTCCGATATGCGATCCGAGATCATAACTTACAATCGAGTGATGTCGTTTCCGAACGTTCATAAACATGAAGAACGGTGATCACCGATAGATTTTTGTGAGAATCGCAACAAATCAAGAAGATTCACTGACATTTCGAACAAAATCAGATTCCGACGTGCGATGCGAGATCATAACTTACAATCGAGTGATGTAGTTTCCGAACGTTCATAAACGTGAAAATTGGAGATCACCGATACACTTTTGTGTGAATCGATACAATTTAACAACATTCACTGACATTTCGACCAGCATCGATTTCCGACGAGCGATTCGAGATCATTACACGTCGGAAAGCGATTCAGAACGAAATGTCAGTGAACCTTGTTAATTTGTATCGATTCGCACAAAAGTGTATCGGTGATCACAAATTTTCATGTTTATGAACGTTCGGGAAGGACATCAATCGATTGTAAGTTATGATCTCGATTGGCACTGTGGCAAGCGATTCAGAACGAAATGTCAGTTAATCTTGCTACTTTGTATCGATTCACACAAAAGTTTATCGGTGAACACCAATTTTCATGTATATGAACGTTCGGAAACGACATCACTCGATTGTAAGTTATGATCTCGAATCGCAAGTCGAAAAGCTGTTCTGTTCGAAATGTCAGTGAATGTTGTTAAATTGTATCGATTCACACAAAAGTGTATGGGTGATCACGAAATTTCACGTTTATAAACGTTCGGAAACGACATCACTCGGTTGTAAGGTGTGATCGCGATTCGCACATCGGAAAGCGATTCAGAACGAAATGTCAGTGAATCTGGTTAATTTGGGTCGATTCACACAAAAGTGTATCGGTGATCTCCAATTTTCACGTTTATGAACGTTCGGAAACGACATCAGTCGATTGTAAGGTATGATCTCGAATCGCACGTCGGAAAGCGATGCTGGTCGAAATGTCAGTGAATGTTGTTACATTCTATCGACTCACACAAAAGGGTATCGGTGATCGCCAATTTTCATGTTTATGAACGTTCGGAAACGACATCACTCGATTGTAATTTATGATCTCGATTCGCACATCGGAAAGCGATTCAGAACGAAATGTCAGTGAATCTTGTTAATTTCTATCGATTCACACAAAAGTGAATCGGTGATCACCAATTTTCATGTTTATGCACGTTCGGATACGACATAACTCGATTGTAAGTTATGATCTCGAATCGCACGTCGGAAAGCTGCTCTTTTCGAAATGTCAGTGAATGTTGTTAAATTGTATCGATTCACACAAAAGTGTATCGGTGATCTCCAATTTTCACGTTTATGATGGTTCGGAAACGACATCACTCGATTGTAAGTTATGATCTCGATTCTCACATTGGAAAGCGATTCAGAACGAAATGTCAGTGAATCTTGATAATTTCTATCGATTCACACAAAAGTGAATCGGTGATCACCAATTTTCATGTTTATGCACGTTCGGAAACGACATTACTCGATTGTAAGTTATGATCTCGAATCGCACGTCGGAAAGCTGCTCTTTTCGAAATGTCAGTGAATGTTGTTAAATTGTATCGATTCACACAAAAGTGTATCGGTGATCTCCAATTTTCACGTTTATGAACATTCGGAAACGACATCAGTCGATTGTAAGTTATGATCTCGAATCGCACGTCGGAAAGCTGCTCTTTTCGAAATGTCAGTGAATGTTGTTCAATTGTATCGATTCACACAAAAGTGTATCGGTGATCTCCAATTTTCACGTTCATGATGGCTCGGAAACGACTTCACTCGATTATCTCGAATCGCACGTCGGAAAGCGATGCTGGTCGAAATGTCAGTGAATCTTGTCGATTTGTTACGAATCTCGCAAAAGTCTGTAGGTGTTCACCGTTTTTCATGTTTATGAACGTTCGGAAACGACATCAGTCGATTGTAATTTATGATCTCGATTCGCACATCGGAAAGCGATTCAGAACGAAATGTCAGTGAATCTTGTTAATTTCTATCGATTCACACAAAAGTGAATCGGTGATCACCAATTTTCATGTTTATGCACGTTCGGATACGACATAACTCGATTGTAAGTTATGATCTCGAATCGCACATCGGAAAGCTGCTCTTTTCGAAATGTCAGTGAATGTTGTTAAATTGTATCGATTCACACAAAAGTGTATCGGTGATCTCCAATTTTCACGTATATGATGGTTCGGAAACGACATCACTCGATTGTAAGTTATGGTCTCGATTCGCACATTGGAAAGCGATTCAGAACGAAATGTCAGTGAATCTTGTTAATTTCTATCGATTCACACAAAAGTGAATCGGTGATCACCAATTTTCATGTTTATGCACGTTCGGAAACGCCATAACTCGATTGTAAGTTATGATCTCGAATCGCACATCGGAAAGGGATTCAGAACGAAATGTCAGTGAATCTTGTTAATTTCTATCAATTCACACAAAAGTGAATCGGTGATCACCAATTTTCATGTTTATGCACGTTCGGAAACGACATCAGTCGATTGTAAGTTATGATCTCGAATCGCACGTCGGAAAGCTGCTCTTTTCGAAATGTCAGTGAATGTTGTTAAATTGTATCGCTTCACACAAAAGTGTATCGGTGATCTCCAATTTTCACGTTTATGATGGTTCGGAAACGACATCACTCGATTGTAAGTTATGATCTCGAATCGCACGTCGGAAACCGATTCTGTTCGAATTGTAAGTGAATCTTGATAATTTGTAACGATTCTCACAAAAGTTTATTTGTGATCACCAATTTTCATATTTGTGAACGTTCAGAAACGACATCGTTCGATTGTCAGTTCCGGTCTCGAATCGCATTTCGGATTGCGATTCTGATAGAAATGTCGGAAAAAATTGTTGATTTGTAACGATTAACACAAAAGATTATCGCTGATTACCTATTTTCATGTTTATGAAAGATTGGAAACGTTCACCGATAAACGTCACATATCAACAATTTTACAGACATTTAGTATCGCAATCCGAAGGGCCATTTGAGATCTGAACTGACAATCGAGCGATGAAAACGTTTCCAAACGTTCATAAACATGAAGATTGGTGATCACCAATAAAATTTTTGTTCAATTCATGACAAATTAACAATATTCAATGACATTTCGATTCGAGATCATAAATTACAATCGAGTGATGTCATTTCCGAACGTTCATAAACATGAACATTGGTGATCACCGATACACTTTGGTGTGAATCGATAAAAATTAACAAGATTCACTGACATTTCGAACTGAACAGCTTTCCGACGTGCGATTCGAGATCATACCTTACAATCGAGTGATGTCGTTTCCAAACGTTCATAAACATGAAAATTGGTGATCACCGATACACTTTTGTATGAATCGATGGAAATTAACAAGATTCACTGACATTTCGTTCTGAATCGCTTTCCGATGTGCGAATCGAGATCATACTTACAATCGAGTGATGTCGTTTCCGAACGTTCATAAACGTGAAGAACGGTGATCACCGATAGATTTTTGTGAGAATCGCATCAAATCAAGAAGATTCACTGACATTTCGAACAAAATCAGATTCCGACGTGCGATTCGAGATCATAACTTACAATCGAGTGATGTCGTTTCCGAACGTTCATAAACGTGAAAATTGGTGATCACCGATACACTTTTGTGTGAATCGATACAATTTAACAGCATTCACTGACATTTCGAACAGAACAGCTTTCCAACGTGCGATCCGAGATCATAACTTACAATCGAGTGATGTCATTTCCGAACGTTCATAAACGTGAAAATTGGTGATCACCGATACACTTTTGTGTGAATAGACACAAATTAACAAGATTTACTGACATTTCGTTCTGAATCGCTTTCCGATGTGCGAATCGAGATCATACCATACAATCGAGTGATGTCGTTTCCGAACCATCATAGACGTGAAAATTGGTGATCACCGTTAAACTTTTGTGTAAATCGATAAAAATTAACAAGATTCACTGACATTTCGAACTGAACAGCTTTCCGACATGCGATCCGAGATCATAACTTACAATCGTGTGATGTCGTTTCCGAACGTTCATAAACATGAAGAACGGTGATCACCGATAGATTTTTGTGAGAATCGCATCAAATCAAGAAGATTCACTGACATTTCGAACAAAATCAGATTCCGACGTGCCATTCGAGATCATACCTTACAATCGAGTGATGTCGTTTCCGAACGTTCATAAACATGAAAATTGGTGATCACCGATACACTTTTGTGTGAATCGACACAAATTAACAAGATTCACTGACATTTCGTTCTGAATCGCTTTCCGATGTGTGAATCGAGATCATACCTTACAATCGAGTGATGTCGTTTACGAACCATCATAAACGTGAAAATTGGTGACCACCGATAAACTTTTGTGTAAATCGATAAAAATTAACAACATTCACTGACATTTCGAAAAGAGCAGCTTTCCGACGTGCGATTCGAGATCATAACTAACAATCGAGTTATGTCGTATCCGAACGTGCATAAACATGAAAATTGGTGATCACCGATTCACTTTTGTGTGAATCGATAGAAATTAACAAGATTCACTGACATTTCGGTCTGAATCGCTTTCCGATGTGCGAATCGAGATCATAAATTACAATCGAGTGATGTCGTTTCCGAACGTTCATAAACATGAAAATTCGTGATCATCGATACACTTTTGTGTGAATCGACACAAATTAACAAGATTCACTGACATTTCGTTCTGAATCGCTTTCCGATGTGCGAATCGAGATCATACCTTACAATCGAGTGATGTCGTTTACGAACCATCATAAACGTGAAAATTGGTGATCACCGATAAACTTTTGTGTAAATCGATAAAAATTAACAAGATTCACTGACATTTCGAACTGAACAGCTTTCCGACATGCGATCCGAGATCATAACTTACAATCGAGTGATGTCGTTTCCGAACGTTCATAAACATGAAGAACGGTGATCACCGATAGATTTTTGTGAGAATCGCATCAAATCAAGAAGATTCACTGACATTTCGAACAAAATCAGATTCCGACGTGCCATTCGAGATCATACCTTACAATCGAATGATGTCGTTTCCGAACGTTCATGAACATGAAAATTGGTGATCACCGATACACTTTTGTGTGAATCGACACAAATTAACAAGATTCACTGACATTTCGTTCTAAATCGCTTTCCGATGTGCGAATCGAGATCATACCTTACAATCGAGTGATGTCGTTTACGAACCATCATAAACGTGAAAATTGGTGATCACCGATAAACTTTTGTGTAAATCGATAAAAATTAACAAGATTCACTGACATTTCGAACTGAACAGCTTTCCGATATGCGATCCGAGATCATAACTTACAATCGAGTGATGTCGTTTCCGAACGTTCATAAACATGAAGAACGGTGATCACCGATAGATTTTTGTGAGAATCGCAACAAATCAAGAAGATTCACTGACATTTCGAACAAAATCAGATTCCGACGTGCGATGCGAGATCATAACTTACAATCGAGTGATGTAGTTTCCGAACGTTCATAAACGTGAAAATTGGAGATCACCGATACACTTTTGTGTGAATCGATACAATTTAACAACATTCACTGACATTTCGACCAGCATCGATTTCCGACGAGCGATTCGAGATCATTACACGTCGGAAAGCGATTCAGAACGAAATGTCAGTGAACCTTGTTAATTTGTATCGATTCGCACAAAAGTGTATCGGTGATCACAAATTTTCATGTTTATGAACGTTCGGGAAGGACATCAATCGATTGTAAGTTATGATCTCGATTGGCACTGTGGCAAGCGATTCAGAACGAAATGTCAGTTAATCTTGCTACTTTGTATCGATTCACACAAAAGTTTATCGGTGAACACCAATTTCATGTATATGAACGTTCGGAAACGACATCACTCGATTGTAAGTTATGATCTCGAATCGCAAGTCGAAAAGCTGTTCTGTTCGAAATGTGAATGTTGTTAAATTGTATCGATTCACACAAAAGTGTATGGGTGATCACGAAATTTCACGTTTATAAACGTTCGGAAACGACATCACTCGGTTGTAAGGTGTGATCGCGATTCGCACATCGGAAAGCGATTCAGAACGAAATGTCAGTGAATCTGGTTAATTTGGGTCGATTCACACAAAAGTGTATCGGTGATCTCCAATTTTCACGTTTATGAACGTTCGGAAACGACATCAGTCGATTGTAAGGTATGATCTCGAATCGCACGTCGGAAAGCGATGCTGGTCGAAATGTCAGTGAATGTTGTTACATTCTATCGACTCACACAAAAGGGTATCGGTGATCGCCAATTTTCATGTTTATGAACGTTCGGAAACGACATCACTCGATTGTAATTTATGATCTCGATTCGCACATCGGAAAGCGATTCAGAACGAAATGTCAGTGAATCTTGTTAATTTCTATCGATTCACACAAAAGTGAATCGGTGATCACCAATTTTCATGTTTATGCACGTTCGGATACGACATAACTCGATTGTAAGTTATGATCTCGAATCGCACGTCGGAAAGATGCTCTTTTCGAAATGTCAGTGAATGTTGTTAAATTGTATCGATTCACACAAAAGTGTATCGGTGATCTCCAATTTTCACGTTTATGATGGTTCGGAAACGACATCACTCGATTGTAAGTTATGATCTCGATTCTCACATTGGAAAGCGATTCAGAACGAAATGTCAGTGAATCTTGATAATTTCTATCGATTCACACAAAAGTGAATCGGTGATCACCAATTTTCATGTTTATGCACGTTCGGAAACGACATTACTCGATTGTAAGTTATGATCTCGAATCGCACGTCGGAAAGCTGCTCTTTTCGAAATGTCAGTGAATGTTGTTAAATTGTATCGATTCACACAAAAGTGTATCGGTGATCTCCAATTTTCACGTTTATGAACATTCGGAAACGACATCAGTCGATTGTAAGTTATGATCTCGAATCGCACGTCGGAAAGCTGCTCTTTTCGAAATGTCAGTGAATGTTGTTCAATTGTATCGATTCACACAAAAGTGTATCGGTGATCTCCAATTTTCACGTTCATGATGGCTCGGAAACGACTTCACTCGATTATCTCGAATCGCACGTCGGAAAGCGATGCTGGTCGAAATGTCAGTGAATCTTGTCGATTTGTTACGAATCTCGCAAAAGTCTGTAGGTGTTCACCGTTTTTCATGTTTATGAACGTTCGGAAACGACATCAGTCGATTGTAATTTATGATCTCGATTCGCACATCGGAAAGCGATTCAGAACGAAATGTCAGTGAATCTTGTTAATTTCTATCGATTCACACAAAAGTGAATCGGTGATCACCAATTTTCATGTTTATGCACGTTCGGATACGACATAACTCGATTGTAAGTTATGATCTCGAATCGCACATCGGAAAGCTGCTCTTTTCGAAATGTCAGTGAATGTTGTTAAATTGTATCGATTCACACAAAAGTGTATCGGTGATCTCCAATTTTCACGTATATGATGGTTCGGAAACGACATCACTCGATTGTAAGTTATGATCTCGAATCGCACGTCGGAAACCGATTCTGTTCGAATTGTAAGTGAATCTTGATAATTTGTAACGATTCTCACAAAAGTTTATTTGTGATCACCAATTTTCATATTTGTGAACGTTCAGAAACGACATCGTTCGATTGTCAGTTCCGGTCTCGAATCGCATTTCGGATTGCGATTCTGATAGAAATGTCGGAAAAAATTGTTGATTTGTAACGATTAACACAAAAGATTATCGCTGATTACCTATTTTCATGTTTATGAAAGATTGGAAACGTTCACCGATAAACGTCACATATCAACAATTTTACAGACATTTAGTATCGCAATCCGAAGGGCCATTTGAGATCTGAACTGACAATCGAGCGATGAAAACGTTTCCAAACGTTCATAAACATGAAGATTGGTGATCACCAATAAAATTTTTGTTCAATTCATGACAAATTAACAATATTCAATGACATTTCGATTCGAGATCATAAATTACAATCGAGTGATGTCATTTCCGAACGTTCATAAACATGAACATTGGTGATCACCGATACACTTTGGTGTGAATCGATAAAAATTAACAAGATTCACTGACATTTCGAACTGAACAGCTTTCCGACGTGCGATTCGAGATCATACCTTACAATCGAGTGATGTCGTTTCCAAACGTTCATAAACATGAAAATTGGTGATCACCGATACACTTTTGTATGAATCGATGGAAATTAACAAGATTCACTGACATTTCGTTCTGAATCGCTTTCCGATGTGCGAATCGAGATCATACTTACAATCGAGTGATGTCGTTTCCGAACGTTCATAAACGTGAAGAACGGTGATCACCGATAGATTTTTGTGAGAATCGCATCAAATCAAGAAGATTCACTGACATTTCGAACAAAATCAGATTCCGACGTGCGATTCGAGATCATAACTTACAATCGAGTGATGTCGTTTCCGAACGTTCATAAACGTGAAAATTGGTGATCACCGATACACTTTTGTGTGAATCGATACAATTTAACAGCATTCACTGACATTTCGAACAGAACAGCTTTCCAACGTGCGATCCGAGATCATAACTTACAATCGAGTGATGTCATTTCCGAACGTTCATAAACGTGAAAATTGGTGATCACCGATACACTTTTGTGTGAATCGATAAAATTTAACAACATTCACTGACATTACGAACAGAACAGCTTTCCGACGTGCTATTCGAGATCATACCTTACAATCGAATGATGTCGTTTCCGAACGTTCATGAACATGAAAATTGGTGATCACCGATACACTTTTGTGTGAATAGACACAAATTAACAAGATTTACTGACATTTCGTTCTGAATCGCTTTCCGATGTGCGAATCGAGATCATACCATACAATCGAGTGATGTCGTTTCCGAACCATCATAGACGTGAAAATTGGTGATCACCGTTAAACTTTTGTGTAAATCGATAAAAATTAACAAGATTCACTGACATTTCGAACTGAACAGCTTTCCGACATGCGATCCGAGATCATAACTTACAATCGTGTGATGTCGTTTCCGAACGTTCATAAACATGAAGAACGGTGATCACCGATAGATTTTTGTGAGAATCGCATCAAATCAAGAAGATTCACTGACATTTCGAACAAAATCAGATTCCGACGTGCCATTCGAGATCATACCTTACAATCGAGTGATGTCGTTTCCGAACGTTCATAAACATGAAAATTGGTGATCACCGATACACTTTTGTGTGAATCGACACAAATTAACAAGATTCACTGACATTTCGTTCTGAATCGCTTTCCGATGTGTGAATCGAGATCATACCTTACAATCGAGTGATGTCGTTTACGAACCATCATAAACGTGAAAATTGGTGACCACCGATAAACTTTTGTGTAAATCGATAAAAATTAACAACATTCACTGACATTTCGAAAAGAGCAGCTTTCCGACGTGCGATTCGAGATCATAACTAACAATCGAGTTATGTCGTATCCGAACGTGCATAAACATGAAAATTGGTGATCACCGATTCACTTTTGTGTGAATCGATAGAAATTAACAAGATTCACTGACATTTCGGTCTGAATCGCTTTCCGATGTGCGAATCGAGATCATAAATTACAATCGAGTGATGTCGTTTCCGAACGTTCATAAACATGAAAATTCGTGATCATCGATACACTTTTGTGTGAATCGACACAAATTAACAAGATTCACTGACATTTCGTTCTGAATCGCTTTCCGATGTGCGAATCGAGATCATACCTTACAATCGAGTGATGTCGTTTACGAACCATCATAAACGTGAAAATTGGTGATCACCGATAAACTTTTGTGTAAATCGATAAAAATTAACAAGATTCACTGACATTTCGAACTGAACAGCTTTCCGACATGCGATCCGAGATCATAACTTACAATCGAGTGATGTCGTTTCCGAACGTTCATAAACATGAAGAACGGTGATCACCGATAGATTTTTGTGAGAATCGCATCAAATCAAGAAGATTCACTGACATTTCGAACAAAATCAGATTCCGACGTGCCATTCGAGATCATACCTTACAATCGAATGATGTCGTTTCCGAACGTTCATGAACATGAAAATTGGTGATCACCGATACACTTTTGTGTGAATCGACACAAATTAACAAGATTCACTGACATTTCGTTCTAAATCGCTTTCCGATGTGCGAATCGAGATCATACCTTACAATCGAGTGATGTCGTTTACGAACCATCATAAACGTGAAAATTGGTGATCACCGATAAACTTTTGTGTAAATCGATAAAAATTAACAAGATTCACTGACATTTCGAACTGAACAGCTTTCCGATATGCGATCCGAGATCATAACTTACAATCGAGTGATGTCGTTTCCGAACGTTCATAAACATGAAGAACGGTGATCACCGATAGATTTTTGTGAGAATCGCAACAAATCAAGAAGATTCACTGACATTTCGAACAAAATCAGATTCCGACGTGCGATGCGAGATCATAACTTACAATCGAGTGATGTAGTTTCCGAACGTTCATAAACGTGAAAATTGGAGATCACCGATACACTTTTGTGTGAATCGATACAATTTAACAACATTCACTGACATTTCGACCAGCATCGATTTCCGACGAGCGATTCGAGATCATTACACGTCGGAAAGCGATTCAGAACGAAATGTCAGTGAACCTTGTTAATTTGTATCGATTCGCACAAAAGTGTATCGGTGATCACAAATTTTCATGTTTATGAACGTTCGGGAAGGACATCAATCGATTGTAAGTTATGATCTCGATTGGCACTGTGGCAAGCGATTCAGAACGAAATGTCAGTTAATCTTGCTACTTTGTATCGATTCACACAAAAGTTTATCGGTGAACACCAATTTCATGTATATGAACGTTCGGAAACGACATCACTCGATTGTAAGTTATGATCTCGAATCGCAAGTCGAAAAGCTGTTCTGTTCGAAATGTCAGTGAATGTTGTTAAATTGTATCGATTCACACAAAAGTGTATGGGTGATCACGAAATTTCACGTTTATAAACGTTCGGAAACGACATCACTCGGTTGTAAGGTGTGATCGCGATTCGCACATCGGAAAGCGATTCAGAACGAAATGTCAGTGAATCTGGTTAATTTGGGTCGATTCACACAAAAGTGTATCGGTGATCTCCAATTTTCACGTTTATGAACGTTCGGAAACGACATCAGTCGATTGTAAGGTATGATCTCGAATCGCACGTCGGAAAGCGATGCTGGTCGAAATGTCAGTGAATGTTGTTACATTCTATCGACTCACACAAAAGGGTATCGGTGATCGCCAATTTTCATGTTTATGAACGTTCGGAAACGACATCACTCGATTGTAATTTATGATCTCGATTCGCACATCGGAAAGCGATTCAGAACGAAATGTCAGTGAATCTTGTTAATTTCTATCGATTCACACAAAAGTGAATCGGTGATCACCAATTTTCATGTTTATGCACGTTCGGATACGACATAACTCGATTGTAAGTTATGATCTCGAATCGCACGTCGGAAAGATGCTCTTTTCGAAATGTCAGTGAATGTTGTTAAATTGTATCGATTCACACAAAAGTGTATCGGTGATCTCCAATTTTCACGTTTATGATGGTTCGGAAACGACATCACTCGATTGTAAGTTATGATCTCGATTCTCACATTGGAAAGCGATTCAGAACGAAATGTCAGTGAATCTTGATAATTTCTATCGATTCACACAAAAGTGAATCGGTGATCACCAATTTTCATGTTTATGCACGTTCGGAAACGACATTACTCGATTGTAAGTTATGATCTCGAATCGCACGTCGGAAAGCTGCTCTTTTCGAAATGTCAGTGAATGTTGTTAAATTGTATCGATTCACACAAAAGTGTATCGGTGATCTCCAATTTTCACGTTTATGAACATTCGGAAACGACATCAGTCGATTGTAAGTTATGATCTCGAATCGCACGTCGGAAAGCTGCTCTTTTCGAAATGTCAGTGAATGTTGTTCAATTGTATCGATTCACACAAAAGTGTATCGGTGATCTCCAATTTTCACGTTCATGATGGCTCGGAAACGACTTCACTCGATTATCTCGAATCGCACGTCGGAAAGCGATGCTGGTCGAAATGTCAGTGAATCTTGTCGATTTGTTACGAATCTCGCAAAAGTCTGTAGGTGTTCACCGTTTTTCATGTTTATGAACGTTCGGAAACGACATCAGTCGATTGTAATTTATGATCTCGATTCGCACATCGGAAAGCGATTCAGAACGAAATGTCAGTGAATCTTGTTAATTTCTATCGATTCACACAAAAGTGAATCGGTGATCACCAATTTTCATGTTTATGCACGTTCGGATACGACATAACTCGATTGTAAGTTATGATCTCGAATCGCACATCGGAAAGCTGCTCTTTTCGAAATGTCAGTGAATGTTGTTAAATTGTATCGATTCACACAAAAGTGTATCGGTGATCTCCAATTTTCACGTATATGATGGTTCGGAAACGACATCACTCGATTGTAAGTTATGGTCTCGATTCGCACATTGGAAAGCGATTCAGAACGAAATGTCAGTGAATCTTGTTAATTTCTATCGATTCACACAAAAGTGAATCGGTGATCACCAATTTTCATGTTTATGCACGTTCGGAAACGCCATAACTCGATTGTAAGTTATGATCTCGAATCGCACATCGGAAAGGGATTCAGAACGAAATGTCAGTGAATCTTGTTAATTTCTATCAATTCACACAAAAGTGAATCGGTGATCACCAATTTTCATGTTTATGCACGTTCGGAAACGACATCAGTCGATTGTAAGTTATGATCTCGAATCGCACGTCGGAAAGCTGCTCTTTTCGAAATGTCAGTGAATGTTGTTAAATTGTATCGCTTCACACAAAAGTGTATCGGTGATCTCCAATTTTCACGTTTATGATGGTTCGGAAACGACATCACTCGATTGTAAGTTATGATCTCGAATCGCACGTCGGAAACCGATTCTGTTCGAATTGTAAGTGAATCTTGATAATTTGTAACGATTCTCACAAAAGTTTATTTGTGATCACCAATTTTCATATTTGTGAACGTTCAGAAACGACATCGTTCGATTGTCAGTTCCGGTCTCGAATCGCATTTCGGATTGCGATTCTGATAGAAATGTCGGAAAAAATTGTTGATTTGTAACGATTAACACAAAAGATTATCGCTGATTACCTATTTTCATGTTTATGAAAGATTGGAAACGTTCACCGATAAACGTCACATATCAACAATTTTACAGACATTTAGTATCGCAATCCGAAGGGCCATTTGAGATCTGAACTGACAATCGAGCGATGAAAACGTTTCCAAACGTTCATAAACATGAAGATTGGTGATCACCAATAAAATTTTTGTTCAATTCATGACAAATTAACAATATTCAATGACATTTCGATTCGAGATCATAAATTACAATCGAGTGATGTCATTTCCGAACGTTCATAAACATGAACATTGGTGATCACCGATACACTTTGGTGTGAATCGATAAAAATTAACAAGATTCACTGACATTTCGAACTGAACAGCTTTCCGACGTGCGATTCGAGATCATACCTTACAATCGAGTGATGTCGTTTCCAAACGTTCATAAACATGAAAATTGGTGATCACCGATACACTTTTGTATGAATCGATGGAAATTAACAAGATTCACTGACATTTCGTTCTGAATCGCTTTCCGATGTGCGAATCGAGATCATACTTACAATCGAGTGATGTCGTTTCCGAACGTTCATAAACGTGAAGAACGGTGATCACCGATAGATTTTTGTGAGAATCGCATCAAATCAAGAAGATTCACTGACATTTCGAACAAAATCAGATTCCGACGTGCGATTCGAGATCATAACTTACAATCGAGTGATGTCGTTTCCGAACGTTCATAAACGTGAAAATTGGTGATCACCGATACACTTTTGTGTGAATCGATACAATTTAACAGCATTCACTGACATTTCGAACAGAACAGCTTTCCAACGTGCGATCCGAGATCATAACTTACAATCGAGTGATGTCATTTCCGAACGTTCATAAACGTGAAAATTGGTGATCACCGATACACTTTTGTGTGAATCGATAAAATTTAACAACATTCACTGACATTACGAACAGAACAGCTTTCCGACGTGCTATTCGAGATCATACCTTACAATCGAATGATGTCGTTTCCGAACGTTCATGAACATGAAAATTGGTGATCACCGATACACTTTTGTGTGAATAGACACAAATTAACAAGATTTACTGACATTTCGTTCTGAATCGCTTTCCGATGTGCGAATCGAGATCATACCATACAATCGAGTGATGTCGTTTCCGAACCATCATAGACGTGAAAATTGGTGATCACCGTTAAACTTTTGTGTAAATCGATAAAAATTAACAAGATTCACTGACATTTCGAACTGAACAGCTTTCCGACATGCGATCCGAGATCATAACTTACAATCGTGTGATGTCGTTTCCGAACGTTCATAAACATGAAGAACGGTGATCACCGATAGATTTTTGTGAGAATCGCATCAAATCAAGAAGATTCACTGACATTTCGAACAAAATCAGATTCCGACGTGCCATTCGAGATCATACCTTACAATCGAGTGATGTCGTTTCCGAACGTTCATAAACATGAAAATTGGTGATCACCGATACACTTTTGTGTGAATCGACACAAATTAACAAGATTCACTGACATTTCGTTCTGAATCGCTTTCCGATGTGTGAATCGAGATCATACCTTACAATCGAGTGATGTCGTTTACGAACCATCATAAACGTGAAAATTGGTGACCACCGATAAACTTTTGTGTAAATCGATAAAAATTAACAACATTCACTGACATTTCGAAAAGAGCAGCTTTCCGACGTGCGATTCGAGATCATAACTAACAATCGAGTTATGTCGTATCCGAACGTGCATAAACATGAAAATTGGTGATCACCGATTCACTTTTGTGTGAATCGATAGAAATTAACAAGATTCACTGACATTTCGGTCTGAATCGCTTTCCGATGTGCGAATCGAGATCATAAATTACAATCGAGTGATGTCGTTTCCGAACGTTCATAAACATGAAAATTCGTGATCATCGATACACTTTTGTGTGAATCGACACAAATTAACAAGATTCACTGACATTTCGTTCTGAATCGCTTTCCGATGTGCGAATCGAGATCATACCTTACAATCGAGTGATGTCGTTTACGAACCATAATAAACGTGAAAATTGGTGATCACCGATAAACTTTTGTGTAAATCGATAAAAATTAACAAGATTCACTGACATTTCGAACTGAACAGCTTTCCGACATGCGATCCGAGATCATAACTTACAATCGAGTGATGTCGTTTCCGAACGTTCATAAACATGAAGAACGGTGATCACCGATAGATTTTTGTGAGAATCGCATCAAATCAAGAAGATTCACTGACATTTCGAACAAAATCAGATTCCGACGTGCCATTCGAGATCATACCTTACAATCGAATGATGTCGTTTCCGAACGTTCATGAACATGAAAATTGGTGATCACCGATACACTTTTGTGTGAATCGACACAAATTAACAAGATTCACTGACATTTCGTTCTAAATCGCTTTCCGATGTGCGAATCGAGATCATACCTTACAATCGAGTGATGTCGTTTACGAACCATCATAAACGTGAAAATTGGTGATCACCGATAAACTTTTGTGTAAATCGATAAAAATTAACAAGATTCACTGACATTTCGAACTGAACAGCTTTCCGATATGCGATCCGAGATCATAACTTACAATCGAGTGATGTCGTTTCCGAACGTTCATAAACATGAAGAACGGTGATCACCGATAGATTTTTGTGAGAATCGCAACAAATCAAGAAGATTCACTGACATTTCGAACAAAATCAGATTCCGACGTGCGATGCGAGATCATAACTTACAATCGAGTGATGTAGTTTCCGAACGTTCATAAACGTGAAAATTGGAGATCACCGATACACTTTTGTGTGAATCGATACAATTTAACAACATTCACTGACATTTCGACCAGCATCGATTTCCGACGAGCGATTCGAGATCATTACACGTCGGAAAGCGATTCAGAACGAAATGTCAGTGAACCTTGTTAATTTGTATCGATTCGCACAAAAGTGTATCGGTGATCACAAATTTTCATGTTTATGAACGTTCGGGAAGGACATCAATCGATTGTAAGTTATGATCTCGATTGGCACTGTGGCAAGCGATTCAGAACGAAATGTCAGTTAATCTTGCTACTTTGTATCGATTCACACAAAAGTTTATCGGTGAACACCAATTTTCATGTATATGAACGTTCGGAAACGACATCACTCGATTGTAAGTTATGATCTCGAATCGCAAGTCGAAAAGCTGTTCTGTTCGAAATGTCAGTGAATGTTGTTAAATTGTATCGATTCACACAAAAGTGTATGGGTGATCACGAAATTTCACGTTTATAAACGTTCGGAAACGACATCACTCGGTTGTAAGGTGTGATCGCGATTCGCACATCGGAAAGCGATTCAGAACGAAATGTCAGTGAATCTGTTTAATTTGGGTCGATTCACACAAAAGTGTATCGGTGATCTCCAATTTTCACGTTTATGAACGTTCGGAAACGACATCAGTCGATTGTAAGGTATGATCTCGAATCGCACGTCGGAAAGCGATGCTGGTCGAAATGTCAGTGAATGTTGTTACATTCTATCGACTCACACAAAAGGGTATCGGTGATCGCCAATTTTCATGTTTATGAACGTTCGGAAACGACATCACTCGATTGTAATTTATGATCTCGATTCGCACATCGGAAAGCGATTCAGAACGAAATGTCAGTGAATCTTGTTAATTTCTATCGATTCACACAAAAGTGAATCGGTAATCACCAATTTTCATGTTTATGCACGTTCGGATACGACATAACTCGATTGTAAGTTATGATCTCGAATCGCACGTCGGAAAGCTGCTCTTTTCGAAATGTCAGTGAATGTTGTTAAATTGTATCGATTCACACAAAAGTGTATCGGTGATCTCCAATTTTCACGTTTATGATGGTTCGGAAACGACATCACTCGATTGTAAGTTATGATCTCGATTCTCACATTGGAAAGCGATTCAGAACGAAATGTCAGTGAATCTTGATAATTTCTATCGATTCACACAAAAGTGAATCGGTGATCACCAATTTTCATGTTTATGCACGT
This sequence comes from Venturia canescens, assembly GCF_019457755.1. Lineage (NCBI taxonomy): Eukaryota > Metazoa > Arthropoda > Insecta > Hymenoptera > Ichneumonidae > Venturia > Venturia canescens. Next base: position 28,349,492 of record NC_057423.1, on the reverse strand, counting down.
TCGGAAACGACATTACTCGATTGTAAGTTATGATCTCGAATCGCACGTCGGAAAGCTGCTCTTTTCGAAATGTCAGTGAATGTTGTTAAATTGTATCGATTCACACAAAAGTGTATCGGTGATCTCCAATTTTCACGTTTATGAACATTCGGAAACGACATCAGTCGATTGTAAGTTATGATCTCGAATCGCACGTCGGAAAGCTGCTCTTTTCGAATGGTCAGTGAATGTTGTTAAATTGTATCGATTCACACAAAAGTGTATCGGTGATCTCCAATTTTCACGTTTATGATGGTTCGGAAACGACATCACTCGATTGTAAGTTATGGTCTCGATTCGCACATTGGAAAGCGATTCAGAACGAAATGTCAGTGAATCTTGTTAATTTCTATCGATTCACACAAAAGTGAATCGGTGATCACCAATTTTCATGTTTATGCACGTTCGGAAACGCCATAAGTCGATTGTAAGTTATGATCTCGAATCGCACGTCGGAAAGCTGCTCTTTTCGAAATGTCAGTGAATGTTGTTAAATTGTATCGATTCACACAAAAGTGTATCGGTGATCTCCAATTTGCACGTTTATGATGGTTCGGAAACTACATCACGCGATTGTAAGTTCTGATCTCGATTCGCACATCAGAAAGCGATTCAGAACGAAAAGTCAGTGAATCTTGTTAATTTCTATCAATTCACACAAAAGTGAATCTGTGATCACCAATTTTCATGTTTATGCACGTTCGGAAACGACATAACTCGATTGTAAGTTATGATCTCGAATCGCCCGTCGGAAACCGATTCTGTTCGAATTGTAAGTGAATCTTGATAATTTGTAACGATTCTCACAAAAGTTTATTTGTGATCACCAATTTTCATATTTGTGAACGTTCAAAAACGACATCGTTCGATTGTCAGTTCCGGTCTCGAATCGCATTTCGGATTGCGATTCTGATAGAAATGTCGGAAAAAATTGTTGATTTGTAACGATTAACACAAAAGATTATCGCTGATTACCTATTTTCATGTTTATGAAAGATTGGAAACGTTCACCGATAAACGTCACATATCAACAATTTTACAGACATTTAGTATCGCAATCCGAAGGGCCATTTGAGATCTGAACTGACAATCGAGCGATGAAAACGTTTCCGAACGTTCATAAACATGAAGATTGGTGATCACCAATAAAATTTTTGTTCAATTCATGACAAATTAACAGTATTCAATGACATTTCGATTCGAGATCATAAATTACAATCGAGTGATGTCATTTCCGAACGTTCATAAACATGAACATTGGTGATCACCGATACACTTTTGTGTGAATCGACACAAATTAACAAGATTCACTGACATTTCGTTCTGAATCGCTTTCCGATGTGCGAATCGAGATCATACCTTACAATCGAGTGATGTCGTTTACGAACCATCATAAACGTGAAAATCGGTGATCACCGATAAACTTTTGTGTAAATCGATAAAAATTAACAAGATTCACTGACATTTCGAACTGAACAGCTTTCCGACGTGCGATTCGAGATCATACCTTACAATCGAGTGATGTCGTTTCCGAACGTTCATATACATGAAAATTGGTGTTCACCGATACACTTTTGTATGAATCGATGGAAATTAACAAGATTCACTGACATTTCGTTCTGAATCGCTTTCCGATGTGCGAATCGAGATCATACCTTACAATCGAGTGATGTCGTTTCCGAACGTTCATAAACATGAAAATTGGTGATCACCGATACACTTTTGTGTGAATCGACACAAATTAACAAGATTCACTGACATTTCGTTCTGAATCGCTTTCCGATGTGCGAATCGAGATCATACCTTACAATCGAGTGATGTCGTTTACGAACCATCAAAAACGTGAAAATTGGTGATCACCGATAAACTTTTGTGTAAATCGATAAAAATTAACAAGATTCACTGACATTTCGAACTGAACAGCTTTCCGACGTGCGATCCGAGATCATAACTTACAATCGAGTGATGTCGTTTCCGAACGTTCATAAACATGAAGAACGGCGATCACCGATAGATTTTTGTGAGAATCGCATCAAATCAAGAAGATTCACTGACATTTCGAACAAAATCAGATTCCGACGTGCGATTCGAGATCATAAATTACAATCGAGTGATGTCGTTTCCGAACGTTCATAAACGTGAAAATTGGTGATCACCGATACACTTTTGTGTGAATCGATAAAATTTAACAACATTCACTGACATTACGAACAGAAAAGCTTTCCGACGTGCTATTCGAGATCATACTTTACAATCGAATGATGTCGTTTCCGAACGTTCATGAACATGAAAATTGGTGATCACCGATACACTTTTGTGTGAATCGACACAAATTAACAAGATTCACTGACATTTCGTTCTGAATCGCTTTCCGATGTGCGAATCGAGATCATAACTTACAATCGAGTGATGTCGTTTCCGAACGTTCATAAACATGAAGAACGGTGATCACCGATAGATTTTTGTGAGAATCGCAACAAATCAAGAAGATTCACTGACATTTCGAACAAAATCAGATTCCGACGTGCGATGCGAGATCATAACTTACAATCGAGTGATGTAGTTTCCGAACGTTCATAAACGTGAAAATTGGAGATCACCGATACACTTTTGTGTGAATCGATACAATTTAACAGCATTCACTGACATTTCGAACAGAACAGCTTTCCAACGTGCGATCCGAGATCATAACTTACAATCGAGTGATGTCATTTCCGAACGTTCATAAACGTGAAAATTGGTGATCACCGATACACTTTTGTGTGAATCGATAAAATTTAACAACATTCACTGACATTACGAACAGAACAGCTTTCCGACGTGCTATTCGAGATCATACCTTACAATCGAATGATGTCGTTTCCGAACGTTCATGAACATGAAAATTGGTGATCACCGATACACTTTTGTGTGAATAGACACAAATTAACAAGATTTACTGACATTTCGTTCTGAATCGCTTTCCGATGTGCGAATCGAGATCATACCATACAATCGAGTGATGTCGTTTCCGAACCATCATAGACGTGAAAATTGGTGATCACCGTTAAACTTTTGTGTAAATCGACACAAATTAACAAGATTCACTGACATTTCGAACTGAACAGCTTTCCGACGTGCGATTCGAGATCATACCTTACAAGCGAGTGATGTCGTTTCCGAACTTTCATATACATGAAAATTGGTGTTCACCGATACACTTTTGTATGAATCGATGGAAATTAACAAGATTCACTGACATTTCGTTCTGAATCGCTTTCCGATGTGCGAATCGAGATCATACCTTACAATCGAGTGATGTCGTTTCCGAACGTTCATAAACATGAAAATTGGTGATCACCGATACACTTTTGTGTAAATCGATAAAAATTAACAAGATTCACTGACATTTCGAACTGAACAGCTTTCCGACGTGCGATCCGAGATCATAACATACAATCGAGTGATGTCGTTTCCGAACGTTCATAAACATGAAGAACGGCGATCACCGATAGATTTTTGTGAGAATCGCATCAAATCAAGAAGATTCACTGACATTTCGAACAAAATCAGATTCCGACGTGCGATTCGAGATCATAAATTACAATCGAGTGATGTCGTTTCCGAACGTTCATAAACGTGAAAATTGGTGATCACCGATACACTTTTGTGTGAATCGATAAAATTTAACAACATTCACTGACATTACGAACAGAAAAGCTTTCCGACGTGCTATTCGAGATCATACTTTACAATCGAATGATGTCGTTTCCGATCGTTCATGAACATGAAAATTGGTGATCACCGATACACTTTTGTGTGAATCGACACAAATTAACAAGATTCACTGACATTTCGTTCTGAATCGCTTTCCGATGTGCGAATCGAGATCATACCTTACAATCGAGTGATGTCGTTTCCGAACGTTCATATACATGAAAATTGGTGTTCACCGATACACTTTTGTGTGAATCGATACAATTTAACAGCATTCACTGACATTTCGTTCTGAATCGCTTTCCGATGTGCGAATCGAGATCATACTTACAATCGAGTGATGTCGTTTCCGAACGTTCATAAACATGAAGAACGGTGATCACCGATAGATTTTTGTGAGAATCGCATCAAATCAAGAAGATTCACTGACATTTCGAACAAAATCAGATTCCGACGTGCGATTCGAGATCATAACTTACAATCGAGTGATGTCGTTTCCGAACGTTCATGAACATGAAAATTGGTGATCACCGATACACTTTTGTGTGAATAGACACAAATTAACAAGATTTACTGACATTTCGTTCTGAATCGCTTTCCGATGTGCGAATCGAATCATACCTTACAATCGAGTGATGTCGTTTCCGAACCATCATAGACGTGAAAATTGGTGATCACCGTTAAACTTTTTTGTAAATCGATAAAAATTAACAAGATTCACTGACATTTCGAACTGAACAGCTTTCCGACATGCGATCCGAGATCATAACTTACAATCGAGTGATGTCGTTTCCGAACGTTCATAAACATGAAGAACGGTGATCACCGATAGATTTTTGTGAGAATCGCATCAAATCAAGAAGATTCACTGACATTTCGAACAAAATCAGATTCCGAAGTGCGATTCGAGATCATAACTTACAATCGAGTGATGTCATTTCCGAACGTTCATAAACGTGAAAATTGGTGATCACCGATACACTTTTGTGTGAATCGATAAAATTTAACAACATTCACTGACATTACGAACAGAACAGCTTTCCGACGTGCTATTCGAGATCATACCTTACAATCGAATGATGTCGTTTCCGAACGTTCATGAACATGAAAAATGGTGATCACCGATACACTTTTGTGTGAATAGACACAAATTAACAAGATTTACTGCCATTTCGTTCTGAATCGCTTTCCGATGTGCGAATCGAATCATACCTTACAATCGAGTGATGTCGTTTCCGAACCATCATAGACGTGAAAATTGGTGATCACCGTTAAACTTTTGTGTAAATCGATAAAAATTAACAAGATTCACTGACATTTCGAACTGAACAGCTTTCCGACATGCGATCCGAGATCATAACTTACAATCGAGTGATGTCGTTTCCGAACGTTCATAAACATGAAAATTGGTGATCACCGATACACTTTTGTGTGAATCGACACAAATTAACAAGATTCACTGACATTTCGTTCTGAATCGCTTTCCGATGTGCGAATCGAGATCATACCTTACAATCGAATGATGTCGTTTCCGAACGTTCATAAACATGAAGAACGGTGATCACCGATACACTTTTGTGTGAATCGACACAAATTAACAAGATTCACTGACATTTCGTTCTGAATCGCTTTCCGATGTGCGAATCGAGATCATACCTTACAATCGAGTGATGTCGTTTACGAACCATCATAAACGTGAAAATTGGTGATCACCGATAAACTTTTGTGTAAATCGATATAAATTAACAAGATTCACTGACATTTCGAACTGAACAGCTTTCCGACGTGCGAATCGAGATCATACCTTACAAGCGAGTGATGTCGTTTCCGAACGTTCATATACATGAAAATTGGTGTTCACCGATACACTTTTGTATGAATCGATGGAAATTAACAAGATTCACTGACATTTCGTTCTGAATCGCTTTCCGATGTGCGAATCGAGATCATACCTTACAATCGAGTAATTTCGTTTCCGAACGTTCATAAACATGAAAATTGGTGATCACCGATACACTTTTGTGTGAATCGACACAAATTAACAAGATTCACTGACATTTCGTTCTGAATCGCTTTCCGATGTGCGAATCGAGATCATACCTTACAATCGAGTGATGTCGTTTCCGAACCATCATAGACGTGAAAATTGGTGATCACCGTTAAACTTTTGTGTAAATCGATAAAAATTAACAAGATTCACTGACATTTCGAACTGAACAGCTTTCCGACATGCGATCCGAGATCATAACTTACAATCGAGTGATGTCGTTTCCGAACGTTCATAAACATGAAGAACGGTGATCACCGATAGATTTTTGTGAGAATCGCATCAAATCAAGAAGATTCACTGACATTTCGAACAAAATCAGATTCCGACGTGCCATTCGAGATCATACCTTACAATCGAGTGATGTCGTTTCCGAACGTTCATAAACATGAAAATTGGTGATCACCGATACACTTTTGTGTGAATCGACACAAATTAACAAGATTCACTGACATTTCGTTCTGAATCGCTTTCCGATGTGCGAATCGAGATCATACCTTACAATCGAGTGATGTCGTTTACGAACCATCATAAACGTGAAAATTGGTGACCACCGATAAACTTTTGTGTAAATCGATAAAAATTAACAACATTCACTGACATTTCGAAAAGAGCAGCTTTCCGACGTGCGATTCGAGATCATAACTAACAATCGAGTTATGTCGTATCCGAACGTGCATAAACATGAAAATTGGTGATCACCGATTCACTTTTGTGTGAATCGATAGAAATTAACAAGATTCACTGACATTTCGGTCTGAATCGCTTTCCGATGTGCGAATCGAGATCATAAATTACAATCGAGTGATGTCGTTTCCGAACGTTCATAAACATGAAAATTCGTGATCATCGATACACTTTTGTGTGAATCGACACAAATTAACAAGATTCACTGACATTTCGTTCTGAATCGCTTTCCGATGTGCGAATCGAGATCATACCTTACAATCGAGTGATGTCGTTTACGAACCATCATAAACGTGAAAATTGGTGATCACCGATAAACTTTTGTGTGAATAGACACAAATTAACAAGATTTACTGACATTTCGTTCTGAATCGCTTTCCGATGTGCGAATCGAATCATACCTTACAATCGAGTGATGTCGTTTCCGAACCATCATAGACGTGAAAATTGGTGATCACCGTTAAACTTTTTTGTAAATCGATAAAAATTAACAAGATTCACTGACATTTCGAACTGAACAGCTTTCCGACATGCGATCCGAGATCATAACTTACAATCGAGTGATGTCGTTTCCGAACGTTCATAAACATGAAGAACGGTGATCACCGATAGATTTTTGTGAGAATCGCATCAAATCAAGAAGATTCACTGACATTTCGAACAAAATCAGATTCCGAAGTGCGATTCGAGATCATAACTTACAATCGAGTGATGTCGTTTCCGAACGTTCATGAACATGAAAATTGGTGATCACCGATACACTTTTGTGTGAATAGACACAAATTAACAAGATTTACTGACATTTCGTTCTGAATCGCTTTCCGATGTGCGAATCGAATCATACCTTACAATCGAGTGATGTCGTTTCCGAACCATCATAGACGTGAAAATTGGTGATCACCGTTAAACTTTTTTGTAAATCGATAAAAATTAACAAGATTCACTGACATTTCGAACTGAACAGCTTTCCGACATGCGATCCGAGATCATAACTTACAATCGAGTGATGTCGTTTCCGAACGTTCATAAACATGAAGAACGGTGATCACCGATAGATTTTTGTGAGAATCGCATCAAATCAAGAAGATTCACTGACATTTCGAACAAAATCAGATTCCGAAGTGCGATTCGAGATCATAACTTACAATCGAGTGATGTCATTTCCGAACGTTCATAAACGTGAAAATTGGTGATCACCGATACACTTTTGTGTGAATCGATAAAATTTAACAACATTCACTGACATTACGAACAGAACAGCTTTCCGACGTGCTATTCGAGATCATACCTTACAATCGAATGATGTCGTTTCCGAACGTTCATGAACATGAAAATTGGTGATCACCGATACACTTTTGTGTGAATAGACACAAATTAACAAGATTTACTGCCATTTCGTTCTGAATCGCTTTCCGATGTGCGAATCGAATCATACCTTACAATCGAGTGATGTCGTTTCCGAACCATCATAGACGTGAAAATTGGTGATCACCGTTAAACTTTTGTGTAAATCGATAAAAATTAACAAGATTCACTGACATTTCGAACTGAACAGCTTTCCGACATGCGATCCGAGATCATAACTTACAATCGAGTGATGTCGTTTCCGAACGTTCATAAACATGAAAAGTGGTGATCACCGATACACTTTTGTGTGAATCGACACAAATTAACAAGATTCACTGACATTTCGTTCTGAATCGCTTTCCGATGTGCGAATCGAGATCATACCTTACAATCGAATGATGTCGTTTCCGAACGTTCATAAACATGAAGAACGGTGATCACCGATACACTTTTGTGTGAATCGACACAAATTAACAAGATTCACTGACATTTCGTTCTGAATCGCTTTCCGATTTGCGAATCGAGATCATACCTTACAATCGAGTGATGTCGTTTACGAACCATCATAAACGTGAAAATTGGTGATCACCGATAAACTTTTGTGTAAATCGATATAAATTAACAAGATTCACTGACATTTCGAACTGAACAGCTTTCCGACGTGCGAATCGAGATCATACCTTACAAGCGAGTGATGTCGTTTCCGAACGTTCATATACATGAAAATTGGTGTTCACCGATACACTTTTGTATGAATCGATGGAAATTAACAAGATTCACTGACATTTCGTTCTGAATCGCTTTCCGATGTGCGAATCGAGATCATACCTTACAATCGAATGATGTCGTTTCCGAACGTTCATGAACATGAAAATTGGTGATCACCGATACACTTTTGTGTGAATCGACACAAATTAACAAGATTCACTGACATTTCGTTCTAAATCGCTTTCCGATGTGCGAATCGAGATCATACCTTACAATCGAGTGATGTCGTTTACGAACCATCATAAACGTGAAAATTGGTGATCACCGATAAACTTTTGTGTAAATCGATAAAAATTAACAAGATTCACTGACATTTCGAACTGAACAGCTTTCCGATATGCGATCCGAGATCATAACTTACAATCGAGTGATGTCGTTTCCGAACGTTCATAAACATGAAGAACGGTGATCACCGATAGATTTTTGTGAGAATCGCAACAAATCAAGAAGATTCACTGACATTTCGAACAAAATCAGATTCCGACGTGCGATGCGAGATCATAACTTACAATCGAGTGATGTAGTTTCCGAACGTTCATAAACGTGAAAATTGGAGATCACCGATACACTTTTGTGTGAATCGATACAATTTAACAACATTCACTGACATTTCGACCAGCATCGATTTCCGACGAGCGATTCGAGATCATTACACGTCGGAAAGCGATTCAGAACGAAATGTCAGTGAACCTTGTTAATTTGTATCGATTCGCACAAAAGTGTATCGGTGATCACAAATTTTCATGTTTATGGACGTTCGGGAAGGACATCAATCGATTGTAAGTTATGATCTCGATTGGCACTGTGGCAAGCGATTCAGAACGAAATGTCAGTTAATCTTGCTACTTTGTATCGATTCACACAAAAGTTTATCGGTGAACACCAATTTTCATGTATATGAACGTTCGGAAACGACATCACTCGATTGTAAGTTATGATCTCGAATCGCAAGTCGAAAAGCTGTTCTGTTCGAAATGTCAGTGAATGTTGTTAAATTGTATCGATTCACACAAAAGTGTATGGGTGATCACGAAATTTCACGTTTATAAACGTTCGGAAACGACATCACTCGGTTGTAAGGTGTGATCGCGATTCGCACATCGGAAAGCGATTCAGAACGAAATGTCAGTGAATCTGGTTAATTTGGGTCGATTCACACAAAAGTGTATCGGTGATCTCCAATTTTCACGTTTAAGAACGTTCGGAAACGACATCAGTCGATTGTAAGGTATGATCTCGAATCGCACGTCGGAAAGCGATGCTGGTCGAAATGTCAGTGAATGTTGTGTTACGTCGTGTGGTTTAATGCCCGGATTTTTAGAGAGAGAGACAAATTATCTAACGAAATACTGACAATACGATTCACGGCTACGGACGGTAAGAGAGAAACTTTTTAGAGCAGGCCGCTTGGTACGACAGGGATTTGCCCTGGTCGCGGTTGGTTAGTTTACCGACTGCTGGAAATGTGGAACTCTACTTGACCGATTGGATTGATACAGACTGGATTACCGTCAGCAGTATGCTCGATGGTCGGCAACCGGAAGAATTTATTTGCCCAGGAAAATGATACACGGGGTACGACGCGTAGACTTATTTTAGATCTCGTATTTGAGAAGGTGAGATTTTCCCCCTCAGGACCGAAACCTATGCTCGTGAAATATTTACCGGATGACCTTTTCAGAATAAAAATAAAATAAAACTCACTTACCGTTTAGTTATTCTTCGACGGATGAGTTAATCGATTGTTATTACTTCGATGTCGATTGGTGTTGATGGTCGGGAAACGGTCGATGCCCCCGAGATGTTTCCACAATCGGGATGGTATTCTTCTCGTTGAGTGAAGATCGATGAACCGACCAACCGTCCCAATGAGTATGGCGAATTAGCGTCGATAATGAAGATGCTCTTCCGAACGATAACGTCGGAAACGACGCGAATTTTACTCGGACCCGATTTTAACACCAAATTATAAATAATATCGTTCGGATATTCGACACCAGAGTTTTCAGATAGCTGTGAGTGTTGAGTGGCTTTGCACAACGTTTTCACCCACGATTTATTATTACCACGGTTAAGAGCGGGTCTATTACAGGCACGTGCGATAGCCCGGCGGATTTGAAATTTAACGCCTCCTCGACGTCTAGGCATAATAAGAGAATTTCATAATTAAATTTATATTTCGATAATTAATTCAAGTTTGTTTAAAGGATAGAAAAAAGGAAGAAATCTCGTTGACGTGCCAAATTCTCCAGCACAGAACAATGAGAAAGAGAGAGAGAGATAGAAATCTCGTTGGCGTGCCAAATTCTCCAGCACAGAACAATGAGAGAGAGAGAGAGAGAGATAGAAATATGTATCGGCGTGCCAAATTCTCCAGCACAGAACGATACAAATAAAAGAATTAAAATACGATCTAACGTGCATGAGTCTAGCACAAAAAGAATCGTATGGAAAAACTTGAATTAATTATTCAACTGCGAGATTGAATGAAAGAATTGAATGAATGCCAGATTATAAAAGAAATGAATCCGCAGGTTTATCGCTGAATTAAGGCACGAAAATGAAATTAAATAATGCCACGTTTTAAAGAATTTACGGTGTTAGATAAAAGAGAGAATGAAATTAATAAATTCGTTCAGTAATGAACACGAGGTTTTGTAAAACATGAAGTTGAGACTCTAGTTAATCTTGATGAAAATAACTCGTGAAAATTTATAATTCGAGAAAAATAATTGGACTCGATTTTATCGAATTGAGAAATATTAATTCTCGAGGAAAAGAATGGAAAAATCACTCGAAGAAAATTGATGATAATAATTCGCGAGTTTCGGTGAAAAATACTCGAACGAAAGAAATGATTTCGAATTATCGCGAGTTTCGGTGGAAATTACTCAACGGAAATAAATTGTTAATTAATCGCGAGATTCGGTGGAAATTACTCAACGGAAATAAATTGTTAATTAATCGCGAGATTCGGTGGAAATTACTCAACGAGGGTTTAAGGATGATTTGAATAATTATTTTAAACACTTTTCACCCTTTTTACACTTATGTATTGTTACAAACTTTTAAGTTGCGATGTTACAAAATTAAAATAAACTTGTACGATTAACTTGTACGAAAAAGAACTTTAAAAACTTATTAAAAACTTTTCGATTTTCAGCTGCTCTGCGGGAGTATCCGTGCTCGCTCTCGGCCGGAGTTCGACTGGCTAGCTGTGGAGAGATTCGAGAACTGGTGAGTGCGGCGCGCCTGCGCTCTTAAATAGCAGCGTCCCGTTGGAGTATCGGTGAGGCCGGGTGTCTCGGTGTTGGTTGGCGCACACAAATAAAGTGAGTATCCGTGACTCTTATATACTGTTTCTATATACTTTATAAATTCGCTTAACTCGTAATTATTGATTATTTAAAACCAGTTTAATTAATCATTAATTTTACATTTATTTTCAGCTTAATTTTAAGGTAAGTACATTTTCGTTATATTTTATTTATCAATAGTTAATTAACTTCAGTTAAATAATTATTGATTTTACATTCTTATTTACTATTTATTGTAAGATTATTATCTCATTATTGTTTCTAGGTTTTCTCTGGATACAACGGGTGTGTAAGTATATTTAATTTCTTCTTATAACAATTAATTGGTTGTTTATTAATTGATTACGAATTGATGTTTATTTTATTGATTGATTGCCATTTTCCATTTTCAGGTTCTTCTGGATTCGACAGTGATAACATTTCGAGTTTGGTAAGTACAATTATTGCTTATTTAATTAATTATTTCGTTATTTTATAAATATTATTTTGCTCGCAGGATCTCTACGGGTGTTTACAACGATTTGGACGGAGCGCAGCGAAGTTTCATCGGTAAGTGTACGTTTTCTGCATACTTTCTTTTATTGTTTAACATTTAACAATTTATTTTTCTGTGCGTTTTCCAGGAAGTTTTGTACAGCGTTTTGACGAGGACTGTCACATCTGGCACGTGCGTGACTTCGCCTAAGAGACTCTTGAGAAGTTTTTTTCTAGAGTCCTTTCCTTTCGCTGGGAAAAACCCTCGAAAAAATTGGAAAGAAAGGGTCATAAAAAAAAGGACTCGAGTGAAGGGTCAGGGTTGACGAGTGTCGACGTATGAATTTTGGTAAGTTTGGAAAGAAGAATTATTTAGTTTTGTTTGTGCGTGAATTCGCGTAATTAATTCGTTTGATAGGCTGTACTGTCGCGCTACGCCGGATGAAGATATCGGGTTTCACCTCGCGGATTTTCTGATGACAATAATCAATACGAGATTTATCCTCTGCGAGTGGGTGAGTTATTATTATTTTATTTGTGTAAAAATATACTTTCAGACCGGAAATGCATTTGCAGTTTTTGTAAATAAGTGTTCCAGAGATTCGCCTATGTGAATTTATTTCGTAGCCTAAGCATTATATAAGAAGCGTTTTAGCGAGTCTATGTACATACATGTCCTCACATATCTATATATACTTTAACTTATGTATAAACCTTATATACACATATACCTCGATAGAAATAGCGAAATAAGCGGTTCTGTTCCCCATACACATATATTTGTATTCCTTGATTGAAAATAACGATAATTTATTTGTAGCGGAATTTGTTTATTTATTAACAATTATTGTTTATATGCTTAAAAATGTGTCGATCGCTTTTGAACTGTGTCCTATATCGCTTTGCTATGAAATCCCATTGATTTCCTGAGTTTTTGATGTATTTTGGGTGATCCGCGGTTTTCCGCGGTTTTTCGCGGTTAACCCGCGAATTGATATATCGGTGAAATATTTGTGTAAAGTGGTCGAGTTTGTAATCATTTTAAAGGGCATTGAGTTCCCTATCGTTTGAGAGTAACAGAGATAATTTATCCACATAATTGTTAATTAATGAAATTAAATATTGTTAAATTTTTATGTTTCGGAAAAATTGTAAAAAGCACCCAAGTTACTTATTATGGTCTTTGCTATTGAATCTAATCGTTTGGAACTTGATTTTCGACGTTTTTGGACGATTCGCGGTAATTCGCGGTTTTTCGCGGTTTTTCCGCGAATTGATAACTCACAGAAGAATTATTGCAAAATGGTCGTGCGAGTATTCATTTGAAAGGGATTTTGATCTAGAACACGCTCGTAGCGTTAAAATTTAGATAACTGTAAAATTGTTAGTTAATGAAATTTGAAATTGTTAACTTTTGATATTTGGTAAAAATGATTAAAAGGTACCCGTGTGAGGTATCAAAATAAAGCCCTTTTCGTAAGAAACACGTTCCAATTGTTAAAAATGCTCTAAGTCGATTATTGTTAGTTAATGAAAATTGAAATTTCGAGAGCGCTGAGTGATGACTCATCGGGCGCTCGGGCTCCGTGAGGCAGGTCAGTTGCGCGCGGGGCTCGCTAGTCTACATACTATAGCGTTTACTGAACTATAGCGCTCCTTAAAAGTTATTTTCGCCTTTCTATGTTGGTCACTATTATTTCGAATAATAAATTTTATTTTTTTAAGCGGCAATTTTAAATATATTTTCTTTATGTTACAGATACATACCAGCCAACACGATGGTGGAGACCCTAGGACGTAACACCTCCCCGGAGAAGTTCGAAGCCGATGGTTTACTTAGGCTGAGAACCGGCTGTAAGACGACCCAAAAGTACAGGGTCTACGCCAGAAAGTCTTCTTTTCGATGGGGACGGTTTCGGCTCCTGTGAGACGACCTCCGAAAGTTCTGTTTCACGCGGGATCTCATATGAATTTTCCCGTTGGCTGTTTTTCTTGTAGTGGCGTGTGATTAAAAGATAAGTTATAGAATTCCAAATTGCGCCAATTAATGCGACGCTCCAACCGTAGAGAGAATGAAGGGTGTAACCCTGTATGATGATGTCGATCACTGCTTTTACGATGCTGAAGATAAACGCTATGGCGAAGAACCCGGAGCTTACTATTCCGAATTTTTCCAAACCATGCCAAATTTTGTTAATTGTACCTTCCGCGAGTTGTTCGATTGCCTCGGTACTTAATAAATTTTGTATTGCAATTGTTCCTCCTGCCACTGGATAACCGGCAGAACCGCGAGCGATAGTGTTGAGGAGAGCGGCTCTTTCGGCTGGAAACATGATGCGATCTCTTAATTGATTAATTTCTTCTACTGTGTATATTCCAGAAACTGCTAAGTCTCCGATCGGATTGTAATTCCACGATGGATGTGCAGTCGGGTGAAGTTCTTGAGGGGTTTGAGCTGGGATTCCTTGCGGGCTGAACCGATACCAGTTATTATCGATGTTGTACAATGCTGGAAGAAGTGGATCGCACTCGATTTGGGTCCCTGCTTTGAGAAGAACCTTCGAGATTGGCGATAAATAACGGGACTCGTTCCGATACGTTACTGGAAGTTCGTTGTAACATTCCTTGGTCCGGCGGATGCTACAGTCGACAGGTGTACATTTTATAATGTGGGCAACTTCTCCCAATACTACGGCCATATATCCGTGAGCCTTCATGATTGTTGTGGCGAATTTTTCCGGGAACAAAGGGGCTGTGTTTAATGCGTTTTGGATTACCTGACGCTCGAGATTACACCTCTGTAGTACGACATCTCTGTAAAGATTTTGTATCTGTGTACGGATGTGTTTTTCAACGTAAATAAATTTGGAGTTCATGTATGAAAAAATATCGAGATTGTTGACGGGAATTTGTTTTTTCTGCGCGAACGTCCTTCCCTTTTGTGTTTCCAGAATGTAAAGTTTTGGGTGCTCCGTACGAACGAGATTGTAACCGCAGATATGCTTCATTGATTTGGCTGCTAACGCGAACGTCGTTTCGTGCGTTGTTAGTGAGAATACGTCAGGATTGTTGGTCGCTGAGTCTGGATTTTGTTGTTTATGGGCAATGCCTTCGAAGAGGACATCGTATCGATTGAACTGACACGAGTCTGCTGGTTCAGTTATCCAGAAGGCTGAATTCCCTTCGACGTCCAAACAAGTACCATCGGAAAGATAGCACTGCGTACCTGACTGAAGGATAATTTTATTATTGACCAAGTTCACTTCGGCCATGTAGTTTGTCAGCGTGATTTTTACTGTTGCTTGGATTACGACCCCGTTCCAGTTTCCAAACGCGTCGCTGTACTGTGTCCCTTGGCAGCTTCCACTGTTGGTGAGGGAACCGCCTAATAAAATAGCGCGATCGGTTGTGCTGTTCTTCCTTAACCCGGTTATGATGCTGGATGGGCTGAGTTGTAATATCCCAGTTTCCTGAAGTTTTTGACACCCACGTTCGTCGAGTTCGTGGAGGTAAATTTGGCGTCCGTTCTGAACCACCGAAACGTGCGAACTCATCCCACAGTAGTAAATGGTGCGGTCTATTTCCACGCGGCACTGCACGACTTCGGCGTGCGAAAAGTCTGATAATTGGAGCAGTTGAATGTATGTTTCCTTTGGAATAGGCGCGTTGATCGGAACATTGCATTCTCCTACGTTGTTAAGCGAAATAGTTGTAATGTTGAGATTTGGCCCCGCACAGTCGTATCCCAACAGCGCGGAAGCCTCTTGCAAGAGAAGGAAGCCAAGTAGTAATCGTACCATGGTCTTCCTGAAAGTGAGAGGATACCCGATTATTAATCAAGTGGGAGGCGGGTACCTCTAAGTTTATTCGCGTGAACGATTCGCGATTTCCCTTTATACAAGATTTTTAAATTTCCCCCGGATAGAATTTCAATAATTTCACAGGGTTCCGTGTACTGGTCACTGAATTTCCCTTTACTTGGTTCCTTCAGCATAAGAACGACGTCACCAACGTCAAACTGTTGTGGGTTGATTTTTCGATCGTAATATTGTTTTGATCTCTCTTTCGCCGCGATTAGATTTTCGCGGGCAAGGTTTTGAAGCTGATCGATCGTGATAAACAGATTTTCGAGGTAGTCCGCGTACGTCGGATCCAGGTCCTCTTCGATGTGTTGATGAGCCGATGGGAGCCTAGCCAGGTGTCCGTAAACTAATTCGAAGGGGGTGTATTTCGTCCCCTCGTGTTGGCTAGTATTATATGAGAACATACATCTACGGAGTAATTTGTCCCATTCATTATTTTTGTCAATATATTGTTTTATATATTCCGCCAATACGTGATGCGATCGCTCGATCGATCCGTTACTTTGCGGATGGAAGGCGGTTGTCTGGTATAATTTGATCCGCCAGATTTTTGCGATTGCCCTTATTAAGCTCGAGAGAAAATTTCGCCCCTGATCTGTGAGAATTGCCTTCGGAGCACTAAATTGACAGACAAAATGTTCTATAAACGCGTCAGCGATGTCGACGGCCGTCGTCCTAGCCAGCGGGACAGCGATTGACCATTTTGTTAACAGGTCTTGCATAGTCAAGATATACGAATTTCCGCTACTGGTGGTAGGAAGGGGGCCGACGACGTCCATCGAAATCTTGTCGAAAGATCGCCCTGGCGTGTCGGTTATAACCATGGGCTGTTTAGTCTTGACCCGGACTAATTTTTTTAATTGGCAATTTCTGCATCTCGCTATATAATCTTGAATGTGGGTCTTCATATTTTCCCAGAAAAAGTGTTCTCTGATCCGCTTGTAAGTTTTATTTACGCCCTTATGGCCACCGACCGCGGAGGCGTGCTTCTCGGCAATAATTTCGAGGCGCTCTTGCTCCGTCGGGAAACGAATCAGCTGTTGACAGATGGTGAGAGCGATCATTTGATCCCTCAGAATTTGTATTAAAAGGTTTTTAATTTCGGCCCAATTTAGACCTCCGATTGAATTTGTCTTAGCGATACTAATTGAGGTGATATTTTCCTCGCGAACAACATCTCTTAACGACTCGAACGTGTCCCCTAGATCGTCCAAGGAAATATTCTCTCTCAGATGAAAAACGACTGGTAGTGCTATCATTGCACATCCCTTTTCCCTGGCAACTTTGGCCCTAAAAATATTAATATTCTCATATTGAGGCATCTTTTTGAGAGTATCTAGTTCCTTGGCTCCGTCATCGAGGGGTAGCCCTTGTCTCGTAATAAAAATAATTTTCGCTCCCTTTTGCATTGACAAATTATCGCGAACTTCTCGTATCGATAAAGCACCTTCGATTGAATAAGCTGGATCGTTTGAGGGACCTCTACCGCATTCCCCAGGGTCCAACAAAAGATCCGTTTCCTCTTCAGACTCGTTTTCGTCCGACAATGTAGTTTCCTCCAACAAATTATTTTCTTCCATATTCGCCCCGTAGCCCTCAAAGAAATCGTCGAATTCGAGGGGCGGGTTATCATTTAAGATATCGATTGGCAGATCTGGCTCAACGCTGATGTCTTCGGGTCTTTCACCGTATATGTTGACATCAACGCGATTACCAGGAGCATTAATTTCGACCCGTGATCCCTGTGGTTCAACTAAATTTTCACAAAATAATCGTCCGTCACTCGGAACGTTTAATTCGCCGGGGGGCCCAGGGTCGAAGGGCAAGCTTCCCAACATCGACTCGTCGATAGGGTCGTCTTGTGATCCTTCTTCACCTGGAGAAATTCCGGTCTTTCTTTTCCTTTTACGAGTTTGAATCTCCTCGTTTATGTTACTTGAGCCCTTTTGCTCTATATTTTTCATTTTAAAGTGGGCTGGCGGACTAAAAATATTTTCTGTGGAGTCGGATTCTGTCCGTGAATCGGGTGTATTTGGTACCGTCACTGGAACAGGAGCTGGAGTAGGATTAGGATTTTCGGTGCGTCCCCTGTATTGGCTAGGAGGACTAAAAATTCGTTCGTTAGGCGTTGTATCGGATGATGGTTCTTCATCAGATTCGTCGGAATGATCGTCGTTGGATTGGCCAGGTAAGTTCAATTTTCTTTTCTTTTTTGGATTATGCGTTAGTATAAGGATGTTTTTACTTTCAGGTGGATTTCGCGAGAGAGCGTCAGCGTTATTGTTCGCGCTCCCAGGTTTATACTGGATTTTATATTCATAATTAGATAGACTCAAACGCCAGTGTACCAGACGATTGGCGGGGTCTTTTACAGAATTCAGCCACACTAATGGCTGATGATCGGTAAGGAGATTGAACTTCCTGCCATAGATATAGGGTCTGAAATGGTTCACGCAATAAATTATGGCGAGGCATTCTTTCTCTATGACGGAGTAGTTTAGCTCGTGTTTATTTAGTGTTCTAGATGCATACGCGATTGGCTTATCTTTGCCTATGTCGCCTTGAGAAAGAACGCCCCCAATCGCATAATTTGATGCGTCGGTTGTGATGTTAAACGGTTGTGTAAAGTCGGGATATTGTAAAACAGGTTCTTTACACAGGGCCTCCCTCAATATATCGAACGCTCGCTGTTGAGAGTCGGTCCACTTGAATGGGATCCCCTTTTTTAACAAATTTGTGAGGGGTTTTGATATGCCCGAAAAATTTTCTATAAAACGCCGATAATACCCGGCTAATCCGAGAAACTGCTTGATTTTTTTCTGATTTGTAGGAGCAGGGTAGTTCTGCAGGGCCTCGATCTTCTTCGGGTCTGGTTTTACTCCCTGGTCACTAATTACGTGTCCTAAATAACCTACTTCGCGGCGAAGGAACTCGCACTTGTCTGGTTGTAGGTGCATATTGGCTCTTCGTAACCGAGAGGCCAATTTGTCGAACTTAATTTTGTGCTCGTGTAAAGATTTGGCGTAAATCACGATATCGTCTAAGTAGACGAAGAGCTCGACCCCTTGGAGTCCCACTAGTACTCGGTCCATAAGCCTTTGGAAAGTAGCGGGTGCGTTTTTCAACCCGAAGGGCATGCGATTAAACTCATAATGACCGAAAGGGGTGGAAAACGCGGTTTTATGTTTATCCTTCGGATCTACTTTGATTTGGTGAAAACCGCTGGCAAGGTCGAATACGGAGAAATATTTCGCGCTTCCAAGCTGGTCCAAAATTTCGTTAATCTGGGGGAGAGGATAAGCATCTCCGATAGTCTTCTCGTTGAGATTGCGGTAATCGATAACCATTCTCCAACGTTTATTGCCCTGGGAGTCCGCTTTCTTCGGCACAATCCACAGGGGTGAGCTGTACGGGGAGAGAGAAGGTGAGATGATATTATTTTTTACTAACTCCCCGACCTGTTTTGTAATTTCATCCTTATGGATCGGAGGGAATCTATATTGTCGAGTGAACACCGGTTGGTCGTCTACAGTTTCAATTTTATGATAAAAATCCGGTACAAAATCTAAGTTTTCGTTAGGAAGTTGAAAAAGGTCGGCATTATCCCGAATAATTGACTCAATACTATCCTTTTCTTCTTGGTTAAGGTGGTCAAGTCGTAATAAGTCCTTTACCTTTCTGATTCTGTCGTCCTTCTGGATTCTTAGAACGCGTTTGATATATTCGCCGGGTTCTAACCTCCCGTCGCACAATTCTTCACACGTGTGACTGACAATTGCCTTCGGCTCGTAACCGTCCGGAAAAGCTTCATCGAAATCGGTTGCTTTGACAAGATATGCCTCGTCGACATCCTCGTACTCCTCGATTTCTATGGTCGGGACCTTTACGAGGACGTCTTCGAGGGTTGAATTGTGTATCACCAATTTAGTGATTCCGAATTCAGTTTGAGCTACTATTTGGCCGCAATAAATCCCGGCCCCGAGGTCGAGGCGCGGAACGTAACCGCGTTTTACCTCGGGGTTTTTCACCCGACCGAAACCGATTGTCTTACTTCTCTTGGCGAGGAATATTGTGTCACAATCCATGAAAGGAAAAGCTTGCTCGTTCCAAGAGAGGAGCCGCTTTGACCAATCTAAAGATGCCTTGTTCTGGGAAAGAAATTCCGCTCCCAGAAGTGCATGCTGAGGAGTCGGGAAATCATCCCCTACAACGTGAAAGATGGTCGGCGTACCACAAACACGGGCTGTTATCCAACCAAAGGTAGCAACCGTTTTCCCAGCTATCCCGTTTAACTGAATTCTCTCTCGTTTATCGATTACCACGGAGCTAGAAACCGTGTTTATTTTTGCGATGTTGACCTCCGCCCCGGAATCTATTAAAAATTCGGTAAGCCCGCCTAATTGAGGGCAATGGAGGGTGACGGAGGGAGAGCGCTGAAGCTCGTTCAGGCAGAGATTGACGGCGCGGAGGGCACTGCCTCCGCTAAATTGACAGGGTGCGTCCGCGGGTCTCCCAACGAGCCCTGTTCCGTTGGGCGCGGAACCGCGTTTTTTGTACTATCATTTTGCTTGCGGAAGCATTTTTCTTCCGTGTGACCGATTTTGTTGCAATACGTGCAATGAGGTTTGTGACCGTTATTATAGTTATTATTGCCGTTACCGCGATTATAATGGCCGTTATTCCGATTATTGTCCCTTTTTGGCCTTTTTTCGGGGTATTTCAGCCAACAATTTTCTAGGTCGTGCCCGCCCCTGTTGCAGTGGGTGCACGGTGAATTATTCGTGAAAGCGACCCGAACATTCCGCGAAGGTTGCGATTGGCTGTTTATTTTTGAAAATTTTTGATCCACCGCGACTTCCTTTTCGACCTTGATGGCCTTCGCGAAAAGCTCTTCCAAGGTTTGATAATATTCCAACCGTACGCGCATTCTAAGATCGGGCGGCAGGCCCTTGACGAAACTATCCATTGTATCGTTTTCACATTGCGCGCGATGTTCGCGAGAAAGAGGACCCCATGTTTCGGTGTCCATTTCGATAATCTCGAAGTGCAGATCCTTGACGCGGCTGATATACTGAATCATATTTTCGGACGGCGTTTTTGTTATCGTACCTAACTCGCCGCGGTATTCGTTGACCGATTTAGATGATCCAAACAATAATTTTAATCGTTCCACGAGTTCTTTGATAGTTCGCGAGTTATCGTCCTCGAAGGCGGTTTGAGCATGACTTTTTAATTTATTTTTTAGGAGCAGAACCAACGTGGGCTCGTGCTGAGGACTAAATAAACTTCGCACCTTTTGACAGGCACGAATAAATCGAAGGACTGGGAAATTATACCCAGTAAAAATCGGTACGGATTCGAGCGCGTCTTTGTATTTGACGCTCGGGAGGTTGATCGTACCCGGGGAATTTTGCGCGTGTCGGACATCGTTTTCGCGAGGGGTACTTGTTTTCGCCTGATTGTTGATCGAGTGATTCCCCACGTCGGGTTCACCCCAAACGTCGGTTGTGAACATAGCGGCCCGAGAGCTCGGCCTCTCGGTCTTCAAGCCTTTTATCTCACTCATTATTCTGTCGAGATTATTCTGTAAAGATTTGCTTGCATTTTGTTGCTCATTAATTATATCGATTAAATGTTTTAACCGATCGTTTGATGATTTCTCTTGTTTATTGACTTCACCCTCATCCGTTGCAGATTGGAGTGTTTCGAATTGTTTTGCAACCTCTAATCGCTCTTCGTCAAGGACTTCCTCCTGATGTTGTAACCTACGTTCTTTTTCTACCAATTCACGCTCTTTTAACAATAGCTGATCGCGGAGTACTTGCAGCTCCTCTGACGTAAGGTCCTTCATTTTGATTTTGTTTGAAATTTACTAAAGAACGATTAATACACGAAAACTTGTCCAAAAGTTGAGAAATGGGAACGTATAAAAATTTTGTCCAAAATTTAAAATTTTGATTTTATTGGAAAATTTTATTTAAAACGTTTGGAAATTAATTGTATTTTGTAAATAATGGTATAGTAACGTTTGTTATTTGGAAATCTGCAAGTAGGGGGAGTTTTGAAAAATTTGTCCAATCACGAAAATTGTATTTTATTGAAAAATATTAATGAAAAGTTTTTGAAATTGTTTGTACTTCGAATGTAACGGCTTGATTGCGTTTGTTATATGAAAATTGAGAACAGGAAAATTTTCGAAAAATTTGTCCAATTCCAAAAAATATTGAAAATGGCAAAATTAAATATTCAAACGATTGGAAACGGACTGTTCCCTGCTGTTTTTAATTCGGTGTAGTTTGTTATTTGAGTTGAACTCCGAAAAATTCAAATAAAAATTTTAAAGTCGAGAAATTTGTCCAATTTTTCAAATATGATTTATTTCGAAAATCCCGAGTGTAGACGTTTGGAACTTAATATTTTCCGAATATTTATACTCCTTGAAGTTAAAAATTGATTGTTAGCGTATAGGAGAGATGATATTTTGAAATTGCAAAATTTGTCCAATTTTACAAAATTTTTATATTACGGAAATGTTGCGTTAAATCGTTTGGAATATGATTTTTCTCCGTTTATTTATGTTCGGTACGGTTTGTTACTGAGATTTGGTAGGTAGAAATTCAAAAAATATTGATGAAGGAAAATTTGTCCAATTTTTAAATTGACGAGAAATGCTTTGGTATTCGAGTAACGAAGTCGATAATGGTTTGTTATACGAATAAATTTGAGAAATAATCAAATTTAGCGATCGATAATTTGATTTTAATTTGAAATTCGACAGAATAGTGACGATATTCTCTGAAATTTGAATGAATTTATCACAATTGAGGTTACGAGTTTCCTCGCTTTACTCGATTGCGAAAATTAACCAATGATAATTACAAAAAAAATAAAAGAAAGGCCACCAGTACTTTATTTCACGACGGTATCCCACCGCTGCCACCAAAAAATATATAAACCTGTTACGTCGTGTGGTTTAATGCCCGGATTTTTAGAGAGAGAGACAAATTATCTAACGAAATACTGACAATACGATTCACGGCTACGGACGGTAAGAGAGAAACTTTTTAGAGCAGGCCGCTTGGTACGACAGGGATTTGCCCTGGTCGCGGTTGGTTAGTTTACCGACTGCTGGAAATGTGGAACTCTACTTGACCGATTGGATTGATACAGACTGGATTACCGTCAGCAGTATGCTCGATGGTCGGCAACCGGAAGAATTTATTTGCCCAGGAAAATGATACACGGGGTACGACGCGTAGACTTATTTTAGATCTCGTATTTGAGAAGGTGAGATTTTCCCCCTCAGGACCGAAACCTATGCTCGTGAAATATTTACCGGATGACCTTTTCAGAATAAAAATAAAATAAAACTCACTTACCGTTTAGTTATTCTTCGACGGATGAGTTAATCGATTGTTATTACTTCGATGTCGATTGGTGTTGATGGTCGGGAAACGGTCGATGCCCCCGAGATGTTTCCACAATCGGGATGGTATTCTTCTCGTTGAGTGAAGATCGATGAACCGACCAACCGTCCCAATGAGTATGGCGAATTAGCGTCGATAATGAAGATGCTCTTCCGAACGATAACGTCGGAAACGACGCGAATTTTACTCGGACCCGATTTTAACACCAAATTATAAATAATATCGTTCGGATATTCGACACCAGAGTTTTCAGATAGCTGTGAGTGTTGAGTGGCTTTGCACAACGTTTTCACCCACGATTTATTATTACCACGGTTAAGAGCGGGTCTATTACAGGCACGTGCGATAGCCCGGCGGATTTGAAATTTAACGCCTCCTCGACGTCTAGGCATAATAAGAGAATTTCATAATTAAATTTATATTTCGATAATTAATTCAAGTTTGTTTAAAGGATAGAAAAAAGGAAGAAATCTCGTTGACGTGCCAAATTCTCCAGCACAGAACAATGAGAAAGAGAGAGAGAGATAGAAATCTCGTTGGCGTGCCAAATTCTCCAGCACAGAACAATGAGAGAGAGAGAGAGAGAGATAGAAATATGTATCGGCGTGCCAAATTCTCCAGCACAGAACGATACAAATAAAAGAATTAAAATACGATCTAACGTGCCTGAGTCTAGCACAAAAAGAATCGTATGGAAAAACTTGAATTAATTATTCAACTGCGAGATTGAATGAAAGAAGTATGCCAGATTATAAAAGAAATGAATCCGCAGGTTTATCGCTGAATTAAGGCACGAAAATGAAATTAAATAATGCCACGTTTTAAAGAATTTACGGTGTTAGATAAAAGAGAGAATGAAATTAATAAATTCGTTCAGTAATGAACACGAGGTTTTGTAAAACATGAAGTTGAGACTCTAGTTAATCTTGATGAAAATAACTCGTGAAAATTTATAATTCGAGAAAAATAATTGGACTCGATTTTATCGAATTGAGAAATATTAATTCTCGAGGAAAAGAATGGAAAAATCACTCGAAGAAAATTGATGATAATAATTCGCGAGTTTCGGTGAAAAATACTCGAACGAAAGAAATGATTTCGAATTATCGCGAGTTTCGGTGGAAATTACTCAACGGAAATAAATTGTTAATTAATCGCGAGATTCGGTGGAAATTACTCAACGGAAATAAATTGTTAATTAATCGCGAGATTCGGTGGAAATTACTCAACGAGGGTTTAAGGATGATTTGAATAATTATTTTAAACACTTTTCACCCTTTTTACACTTATGTATTGTTACAAACTTTTAAGTTGCGATGTTACAAAATTAAAATAAACTTGTACGATTAACTTGTACGAAAAAGAACTTTAAAAACTTATTAAAAACTTTTCGATTTTCAGCTGCTCTGCGGGAGTATCCGTGCTCGCTCTCGGCCGGAGTTCGACTGGCTAGCTGTGGAGAGATTCGAGAACTGGTGAGTGCGGCGCGCCTGCGCTCTTAAATAGCAGCGTCCCGTTGGAGTATCGGTGAGGCCGGGCGTCTCGGTGTTGGTTGGCGCACACAAATAAAGTGAGTATCCGTGACTCTTATATACTGTTTCTATATACTTTATAAATTCGCTTAACTCGTAATTATTGATTATTTAAAACCAGTTTAATTAATCATTAATTTTACATTTATTTTCAGCTTAATTTTAAGGTAAGTACATTTTCGTTATATTTTATTTATCAATAGTTAATTAACTTCAGTTAAATAATTATTGATTTTACATTCTTATTTACTATTTATTGTAAGATTATTATCTCATTATTGTTTCTAGGTTTTCTCTGGATACAACGGGTGTGTAAGTATATTTAATTTCTTCTTATAACAATTAATTGGTTGTTTATTAATTGATTACGAATTGATGTTTATTTTATTGATTGATTGCCATTTTCCATTTTCAGGTTCTTCTGGATTCGACAGTGATAACATTTCGAGTTTGGTAAGTACAATTATTGCTTATTTAATTAATTATTTCGTTATTTTATAAATATTATTTTGCTCGCAGGATCTCTACGGGTGTTTACAACGATTTGGACGGAGCGCAGCGAAGTTTCATCGGTAAGTGTACGTTTTCTGCATACTTTCTTTTATTGTTTAACATTTAACAATTTATTTTTCTGTGCGTTTTCCAGGAAGTTTTGTACAGCGTTTTGACGAGGACTGTCACATCTGGCACGTGCGTGACTTCGCCTAAGAGACTCTTGAGAAGTTTTTTTCTAGAGTCCTTTCCTTTCGCTGGGAAAAACCCTCGAAAAAATTGGAAAGAAAGGGTCATAAAAAAAAGGACTCGAGTGAAGGGTCAGGGTTGACGAGTGTCGACGTATGAATTTTGGTAAGTTTGGAAAGAAGAATTATTTAGTTTTGTTTGTGCGTGAATTCGCGTAATTAATTCGTTTGATAGGCTGTACTGTCGCGCTACGCCGGATGAAGATATCGGGTTTCACCTCGCGGATTTTCTGATGACAATAATCAATACGAGATTTATCCTCTGCGAGTGGGTGAGTTATTATTATTTTATTTGTGTAAAAATATACTTTCAGACCGGAAATGCATTTGCAGTTTTTGTAAATAAGTGTTCCAGAGATTCGCCTATGTGAATTTATTTCGTAGCCTAAGCATTATATAAGAAGCGTTTTAGCGAGTCTATGTACATACATGTCCTCACATATCTATATATACTTTAACTTATGTATAAACCTTATATACACATATACCTCGATAGAAATAGCGAAATAAGCGGTTCTGTTCCCCATACACATATATTTGTATTCCTTGATTGAAAATAACGATAATTTATTTGTAGCGGAATTTGTTTATTTATTAACAATTATTGTTTATATGCTTAAAAATGTGTCGATCGCTTTTGAACTGTGTCCTATATCGCTTTGCTATGAAATCCCATTGATTTCCTGAGTTTTTGATGTATTTTGGGTGATCCGCGGTTTTCCGCGGTTTTTCGCGGTTAACCCGCGAATTGATATATCGGTGAAATATTTGTGTAAAGTGGTCGAGTTTGTAATCATTTTAAAGGGCATTGAGTTCCCTATCGTTTGAGAGTAACAGAGATAATTTATCCACATAATTGTTAATTAATGAAATTAAATATTGTTAAATTTTTATGTTTCGGAAAAATTGTAAAAAGCACCCAAGTTACTTATTATGGTCTTTGCTATTGAATCTAATCGTTTGGAACTTGATTTTCGACGTTTTTGGACGATTCGCGGTAATTCGCGGTTTTTCGCGGTTTTTCCGCGAATTGATAACTCACAGAAGAATTATTGCAAAATGGTCGTGCGAGTATTCATTTGAAAGGGATTTTGATCTAGAACACGCTCGTAGCGTTAAAATTTAGATAACTGTAAAATTGTTAGTTAATGAAATTTGAAATTGTTAACTTTTGATATTTGGTAAAAATGATTAAAAGGTACCCGTGTGAGGTATCAAAATAAAGCCCTTTTCGTAAGAAACACGTTCCAATTGTTAAAAATGCTCTAAGTCGATTATTGTTAGTTAATGAAAATTGAAATTTCGAGAGCGCTGAGTGATGACTCATCGGGCGCTCGGGCTCCGTGAGGCAGGTCAGTTGCGCGCGGGGCTCGCTAGTCTACATACTATAGCGTTTACTGAACTATAGCGCTCCTTAAAAGTTATTTTCGCCTTTCTATGTTGGTCACTATTATTTCGAATAATAAATTTTATTTTTTTAAGCGGCAATTTTAAATATATTTTCTTTATGTTACAGATACATACCAGCCAACACGATGGTGGAGACCCTAGGACGTAACAGTTGTTACATTCTATCGACTCACACAAAAGGGTATCGGTGATCGCCAATTTTCATGTTTATGAACGTTCGGAAACGACATCACTCGATTGTAATTTATGATCTCGATTCGCACATCGGAAAGCGATTCAGAACGAAATGTCAGTGAATCTTGTTAATTTCTATCGATTCACACAAAAGTGAATCGGTGATCACCAATTTTCATGTTTATGCACGTTCGGATACGACATAACTCGATTGTAAGTTATGATCTCGAATCGCACGTCGGAAAGCTGCTCTTTTCGAAATGTCAGTGAATGTTGTTAAATTGTATCGATTCACACAAAAGTGTATCGGTGATCTCCAATTTTCACGTTTATGATGGTTCGGAAACGACATCACTCGATTGTAAGTTATGATCTCGATTCTCACATTGGAAAGCGATTCAGAACGAAATGTCAGTGAATCTTGATAATTTCTATCGATTCACACAAAAGTGAATCGGTGATCACCAATTTTCATGTTTATGCACGTTCGGAAACGACATTACTCGATTGTAAGTTATGATCTCGAATCGCACGTCGGAAAGCTGCTCTTTTCGAAATGTCAGTGAATGTTGTTAAATTGTATCGATTCACACAAAAGTGTATCGGTGATCTCCAATTTTCACGTTTATGAACATTCGGAAACGACATCAGTCGATTGTAAGTTATGATCTCGAATCGCACGTCGGAAAGCTGCTCTTTTCGAAATGTCAGTGAATGTTGTTCAATTGTATCGATTCACACAAAAGTGTATCGGTGATCTCCAATTTTCACGTTCATGATGGCTCGGAAACGACTTCACTCGATTATCTCGAATCGCACGTCGGAAAGCGATGCTGGTCGAAATGTCAGTGAATCTTGTCGATTTGTTACGAATCTCGCAAAAGTCTGTAGGTGTTCACCGTTTTTCATGTTTATGAACGTTCGGAAACGACATCAGTCGATTGTAATTTATGATCTCGATTCGCACATCGGAAAGCGATTCAGAACGAAATGTCAGTGAATCTTGTTAATTTCTATCGATTCACACAAAAGTGAATCGGTGATCACCAATTTTCATGTTTATGCACGTTCGGATACGACATAACTCGATTGTAAGTTATGATCTCGAATCGCACATCGGAAAGCTGCTCTTTTCGAAATGTCAGTGAATGTTGTTAAATTGTATCGATTCACACAAAAGTGTATCGGTGATCTCCAATTTTCACGTATATGATGGTTCGGAAACGACATCACTCGATTGTAAGTTATGGTCTCGATTCGCACATTGGAAAGCGATTCAGAACGAAATGTCAGTGAATCTTGTTAATTTCTATCGATTCACACAAAAGTGAATCGGTGATCACCAATTTTCATGTTTATGCACGTTCGGAAACGCCATAACTCGATTGTAAGTTATGATCTCGAATCGCACATCGGAAAGGGATTCAGAACGAAATGTCAGTGAATCTTGTTAATTTCTATCAATTCACACAAAAGTGAATCGGTGATCACCAATTTTCATGTTTATGCACGTTCGGAAACGACATCAGTCGATTGTAAGTTATGATCTCGAATCGCACGTCGGAAAGCTGCTCTTTTCGAAATGTCAGTGAATGTTGTTAAATTGTATCGCTTCACACAAAAGTGTATCGGTGATCTCCAATTTTCACGTTTATGATGGTTCGGAAACGACATCACTCGATTGTAAGTTATGATCTCGAATCGCACGTCGGAAACCGATTCTGTTCGAATTGTAAGTGAATCTTGATAATTTGTAACGATTCTCACAAAAGTTTATTTGTGATCACCAATTTTCATATTTGTGAACGTTCAGAAACGACATCGTTCGATTGTCAGTTCCGGTCTCGAATCGCATTTCGGATTGCGATTCTGATAGAAATGTCGGAAAAAATTGTTGATTTGTAACGATTAACACAAAAGATTATCGCTGATTACCTATTTTCATGTTTATGAAAGATTGGAAACGTTCACCGATAAACGTCACATATCAACAATTTTACAGACATTTAGTATCGCAATCCGAAGGGCCATTTGAGATCTGAACTGACAATCGAGCGATGAAAACGTTTCCAAACGTTCATAAACATGAAGATTGGTGATCACCAATAAAATTTTTGTTCAATTCATGACAAATTAACAATATTCAATGACATTTCGATTCGAGATCATAAATTACAATCGAGTGATGTCATTTCCGAACGTTCATAAACATGAACATTGGTGATCACCGATACACTTTGGTGTGAATCGATAAAAATTAACAAGATTCACTGACATTTCGAACTGAACAGCTTTCCGACGTGCGATTCGAGATCATACCTTACAATCGAGTGATGTCGTTTCCAAACGTTCATAAACATGAAAATTGGTGATCACCGATACACTTTTGTATGAATCGATGGAAATTAACAAGATTCACTGACATTTCGTTCTGAATCGCTTTCCGATGTGCGAATCGAGATCATACTTACAATCGAGTGATGTCGTTTCCGAACGTTCATAAACATGAAGAACGGTGATCACCGATAGATTTTTGTGAGAATCGCATCAAATCAAGAAGATTCACTGACATTTCGAACAAAATCAGATTCCGACGTGCGATTCGAGATCATAACTTACAATCGAGTGATGTCGTTTCCGAACGTTCATAAACGTGAAAATTGGTGATCACCGATACACTTTTGTGTGAATCGATACAATTTAACAGCATTCACTGACATTTCGAACAGAACAGCTTTCCAACGTGCGATCCGAGATCATAACTTACAATCGAGTGATGTCATTTCCGAACGTTCATAAACGTGAAAATTGGTGATCACCGATACACTTTTGTGTGAATCGATAAAATTTAACAACATTCACTGACATTACGAACAGAACAGCTTTCCGACGTGCTATTCGAGATCATACCTTACAATCGAATGATGTCGTTTCCGAACGTTCATGAACATGAAAATTGGTGATCACCGATACACTTTTGTGTGAATAGACACAAATTAACAAGATTTACTGACATTTCGTTCTGAATCGCTTTCCGATGTGCGAATCGAGATCATACCATACAATCGAGTGATGTCGTTTCCGAACCATCATAGACGTGAAAATTGGTGATCACCGTTAAACTTTTGTGTAAATCGATAAAAATTAAGAAGATTCACTGACATTTCGAACTGAACAGCTTTCCGACATGCGATCCGAGATCATAACTTACAATCGAGTGATGTCGTTTCCGAACGTTCATAAACATGAAGAACGGTGATCACCGATAGATTTTTGTGAGAATCGCATCAAATCAAGAAGATTCACTGACATTTCGAACAAAATCAGATTCCGACGTGCCATTCGAGATCATACCTTACAATCGAATGATGTCGTTTCCGAACGTTCATGAACATGAAAATTGGTGATCACCGATACACTTTTGTGTGAATCGACACAAATTAACAAGATTCACTGACATTTCGTTCTAAATCGCTTTCCGATGTGCGAATCGAGATCATACCTTACAATCGAGTGATGTCGTTTACGAACCATCATAAACGTGAAAATTGGTGATCACCGATAAACTTTTGTGTAAATCGATAAAAATTAACAAGATTCACTGACATTTCGAACTGAACAGCTTTCCGATATGCGATCCGAGATCATAACTTACAATCGAGTGATGTCGTTTCCGAACGTTCATAAACATGAAGAACGGTGATCACCGATAGATTTTTGTGAGAATCGCAACAAATCAAGAAGATTCACTGACATTTCGAACAAAATCAGATTCCGACGTGCGATGCGAGATCATAACTTACAATCGAGTGATGTAGTTTCCGAACGTTCATAAACGTGAAAATTGGAGATCACCGATACACTTTTGTGTGAATCGATACAATTTAACAACATTCACTGACATTTCGACCAGCATCCATTTCCGACGAGCGATTCGAGATCATTACACGTCGGAGAGCGATTCAGAACGAAATGTCAGTGAACCTTGTTAATTTGTATCGATTCGCACAAAAGTGTATCGGTGTGTTACGTCCTAGGGTCTCCACCATCGTGTTGGCTGGTGTGTATCTGTAACATAAAGAAAATATATTTAAAATTCCCGCTTAAAAAATAAAATTTATTATTTGAAATAATAGTGACCAACATGGAAAAGCGAAAATAACTTTTAAGGAGAGCTATAGTCCAGTAAACGCTATAGTATGTAGACTAGCAAGCCCCGCGCGCAACTGACCTGCCTCACGGAGCCCGAGCGCCCGATGAGTCATCACTCAGCGCTCTCGAAATTTCAATTTTCATTAACTAACAATAATCGACTTAGAGCATTTTTAACAATTGGAACGTGTTTCTTATGAAAAGAGCTTTATTTTGATACCTCACACGGGTACCTTTTAATCATTTTTACCAAATATCAAAAGTTAACAATTTCAAATTTCATTAACTAACAATTTTACGGTTATCTAAATTTTAACGCTACGAGCGTGTTCTAGATCAAAATCCCTTTCAAATGAATACTCGCACGACCATTTTGCAATAATTCTTCTGTGAGTTATCAATTCGCGGAAAAACCGCGAAAAACCGCGAATTACCGCGAATCGTCCAAAAACGTCGAAAATCAAGTTCCAAACGATTAGATTCAATAGCAAAGACCGTAATAAGTAACTTGGGTGCTTTTTACAACTTTTCCGAAACATAAAAATTTAACAATATTTAATTTCATTAATTAACAATTATGTGGATAAATTATCTCTGTTACTCTCAAACGATAGGGAATTCAATGCCCTTTAAAATGATTACAAACTCGACCACTTTACACAAATATTTCGCTGATATATCAATTCGCGGGTTAACCGCGAAAAACCGCGGAAAACCGCGGATCACCCAAAACACATCAAAAACTCAGGAAATCAATGGGATTTCATAGCAAGGCGACATAGGACACAGTTCAAAAGCGATTGACACATTTTTAAGCATATAAACAATAATTGTTAATAAATAAACAAATTTCGTTACAAACAAATTATCTTTATTTTCAATCAAGAAACACAAATATATGTATATGGGGAACAGAAACGCTTATTTCGCTATTTCTATCGAGGTATATGAGTATATAAGGTTTATACATAAGTTAAAGTATATATAGATACGTATGGACATGTATGTACATAGACTCACTAAAACGCTTCTTATATAATGCTTAGGCTACGAAATAAATTCACATAGGTGAATCTCTGGAACACTTATTTACAAAAACTGCAAATGCATTTCCGGTCCGAAAGCATATTTTTATACAAATAAAATAACAATAATTCACCCACTCGCAGAGGATAAGTCTCGTATCAAGAGACTCGGTAGAGTCTCGGGACAAGTACATTGACAGCCCTGTCGTCTGCTGGCCCGAGGCTCTCGCCGAGACTATACTTTCTCTGATTAAAACGATTCGCGGTGGTGGGGGTAAAATTGGCATGTGATTTTCTTTAATTGCGAAGCCTATGAATTATGTACGACTTTGAAAATTGAACTTTCAGCTAATTAAGAAATTCTCTTTCGATTGCGCCCAAAATCAATACGATCGGTGGTGTAATTGCTGAGAAAAAACTTTGCACGGGCTCAAGATTATGCAAAAGTTACTAACCCATCTATGGATTTACTGTGTCTGTACAGAACACCATCAAAGGCCTCTTGATGCCAGCTATAACCCATTTCTATGGAAGCTCGGGTCCCGGGATCCCGGCTACAGAAATAATGAGTTGTGATTGGTCAGGATACTTGCTGTACCGTTCCAGCGGAATAAAGTTTATGAATATATATACAAGACCATCAGTCAGCCGTCAGTTATTGATGTTATAACAAACGGATTTTCGACATTACGAAGTGCGGGGTGACAAAAAAATATTTTTCATCTAATAAAGTGTTAAATATGTATTTATTTTATTAAAAATAGTGGTATGTGGTGTCATACAGTATTACGAAAACCAGACATATAGTGACTTTGACGTGATATATAATACATCCATCTGTCAGTTTTTGATGGCATGAGCAAATTAATAGCAACAGCGATCTGAATGATAAAATTTCGGAGAAATAGTGCGAGCTGTATGAATTCGATTCAAAATTCTTATATGACTATAAAAAAAAAATGTTATGTAAGTTTTGTGAAAACCATGTGGGTTAGTTTACGCTCATCGCAATCGGTTCGCGAGTGTTTGTTATATAGAACATATATTAGTATTGGGAAATTTCTCCTTGTACAAATTCTTTGATTTTACGTTTATTTATGACATAATTTTGTTGCAATCCTGGTTCTGGTTCTTCAAAAATTTTCAACGGAAGTTATGTGAGAAAAATAAACTTTCGCTCATTATATAACCTCTCAAACGTTCTTTCCAAACAGAAATTTTATGTTGTGTAATTACATTATAGAAAAAATATGCGTGATTGTATGTAAATGAAAGCAAATAAATGTTGAAAAACTTCGGTCAAGTAAAAGTGTCTAATTCAATGTATTGTTGTCATATTTTCTTTCATTTCGTTTGGCCGTGTTCACCGGGCCCTTTTTCCCACCTCCTTAGCTTACAGTGTATCCATACCAATTTCTATTCATTCTCTAGACAATTCGAGTGACATTCGTATTTCTATTTCCTCATATTGATGTCAATAAATTGGAAAATTCATAACAAAAAGTTTTCATGATTGCTTGTTTACAAACACGAGTTTTAAAAAATCTTTGGGCCATGTAAATACATAGATATTCACTTGAATTGTTGCATGATGAATTTGGAAATTCATTTCAATAAGTCATTGGTTGCTTATTTTTCGTGATATCAAAATTTGTATCTTCCAAATGCAATGAACACATCTTAAGTTTGACAACATGATGAAGCGACACGTATATTGAGTATTTCCAAACCATGTTTACGATTGACATTATGGATTAAAAAATTCATGTGTGTGAGTCTACGCCTGATCATTTTTGGATGTGATCAAATATTTTGTCTGTGTATAACCATGGAGACATACTAAATTACACTATTTGATTTACTTCAACATGCAGCGTATCTGTCTGTCACTTTTTACACTATTTGATTTACTTCAACATGCAGCGTATCTGTCACTTTATTTATTGAATATGCCATAATCAGTTTCAAAAATGTGGTTCGGGTAATTTTAAAGTTTTTTGCCCCATAGCACCAAAGTTTGTATTACTGGTACGCAGCGAATACCTATGAACTTTGATATTCCTGCGAAGCGGTAGGTGTGCCAATCTTTTCACTTTTTGGTTCCAACTGTAATATATGAATGAGATACATGAAACAATTATGCGTTCTGTTCACTTTCAAGTGCGCTGTCTTTTTTCCTTTTAGTTTTGGCATAATAAATTTTATGAATCGGTGGTAATTTTTTCTGTCTGTACCAAAATTTAGATGAATAAATCGCAGCGAATACTTGCAAATTTGGAAAATTCTGTGTATTGACATGCATGCCAGGTATTAGTACTTCCTTTTTTTGATTATGGAATATGGATATCTACAAATAATAAAAATTATACATGAATTATAGGATTTGGAAATGGATTATAAATAATAATCAATAATAAAAAATAATGATGAATGATACAAAAAGTCAGCGATGGCCTGTTCATGAATGGCATAAGAAGTTATGTTTTCAAAATGCAATGCTCATATTAAAAAGTAAGCAATTCTGTTGGTCTTGACGCACTTCATACTTTTTCTTTTGTCCGGTTGAACCTTGGTGGCTACATGCAGAGTTTGAAAATTTTGTGCATCGACGTGGGTGCGTCAACTTTCTATCTCTGGGAATGATAACACGAATGGAAAAGATTGCTTCAAAAAGTCCTTGGAAGCACGTTTTTTAATGAAATAAAAATAACTAGCATTAGAATTCATTAAACATATGTGAAAATTGCGAATTCTGGTGGACTTGGTGAACATTATATATATTTTTTTCTTTCTCCTTCTGTCAAATTTTAAGGAAAATCAATCCAAAAATTCGTTTCATTGAAAAATCTTCATGTTTTCTTTATTCACAATGATTTCATCAAAACAGATGAAAACAAAATTTATAAATGAAGGGGGAAAATTCCACAATGATACAAAATATTGAAAAACCTTACGGAATATGATTTTAATCCCACAAAATTATAGACACGTTCGAAATGGTTGAGAAAGGAGAATTATTTTTAAATATCACAATAGAAACATTGGAGAACTTGAGAAAATCTTATTTAAGAATATTTTTTGTGGTTTAGAACTACCACAGAAAAAAGATTTGATATCAAGCCGTAAAAATCCTTTCTCGGAGAAAAAAAAATTTGGACAATTACATTGATGATCGCTCGTTTTCGCATTATACCACAAAAAATGTAAACAAAACTTCTTAAATCACACAACAAAAATGATTTCGAACCGTAAGAAAATATCAAATATATTACAATCCTACAGCATTAGTGTATAATGTTCTTCACTAGTATACTGATTGTGCGGTATCAGTCTTTTTTCAACGAATCAGATGTTACAAGCCAAAATCATATCTCGGCCTCCAACCCGCTTTCCACCGTGCTCTTGGGTTCCTAATTGACAAAACATATTAGAGTACAAGGAAAAAAATCGCTGAAGTCCAACAACAGACCTGTGACGAAATATTTCCAGTACAATTTTGACGAAAAATAGGTCTTTTTTCGTGAAAACCAACGTTATAAGCCGAAAATTATATCTCGGCCTCCAATCCGCTTTCCACCATGCTCTTTGGTTCTTAATTGACAAAACATATTAGAATACAAGGAAAAAAATCGCCAAAGTCCAAGGACAGACTTGTGACGAAATATTTCTAGCACAATTTTGACGAAAAATAGGTCGTTTTTCGTGGAAACCAACGTTATAAGCAGTAA
Organism: Venturia canescens; assembly: GCF_019457755.1. Taxonomy (NCBI): domain Eukaryota; kingdom Metazoa; phylum Arthropoda; class Insecta; order Hymenoptera; family Ichneumonidae; genus Venturia; species Venturia canescens. The sequence goes on along the minus strand of NC_057423.1, from coordinate 28,313,066 downwards.
ATCGTAAATAATTCATAGCAATTTAAATTAAAATTATATATTCATCAAAACATAAACAAGGAACTTTCGAGAAAAAAGACGTGATATCAAACCATAAACTTCCCCTAGGGAAAAAAAGGTTGGGACAAGTACATTGATGGTATCGTGTTTGCTGATAATTCCATCCATAAAAAAAAAACTTGAAAATCGATGCCTCATTCTTCTTATTTGATTCGAACAGCTAAATCAATTGAAAAAAATTCCATCTAATTTACGTGCAGCATTAAAATTTATTATATCAATTCGAGGCCAAGTATTTTCTAATGAATTGAAAAAAGTTACCACTTGAGTTACGTGCAGCACTAAAATTTATGATATCAATCAGTGGACAAGTATTTTATTAGTAACTCCAAATTTTGACATTATTAAATTGTTCTAAGAAGCTTTTAAATCCAAAAAAAATCACATGAAAGCTAGTCATTCGTTACTCTATGGTGGCAAAGACTTATAAGAAAATCGATTTTTCTCAGACTTTCAGGATCCTTGGTATTATTCACAAAATTCAACGTCGATTGGATCGATACAAATTATGTTTAAATAAGTGTTAAAAGTACTTGTCCGGCCCATCACTATTCATTCAATAAAAAATCAATCATAAAAAAACGAAATTGTATGGCAGAATCTGGTTAAAAATTTGTTGAAATGCGATTCATTATTAGTTTAATGCTTTTAATAATAGTATAGGTTAGTTCTTATTCCGTATGGAATTCGTTCGCTGGAAGAATAAGTAGGAAGTAAAAATTGACATCATTGAATATAAACTGGAGAGTTATTTTGGAAGCTTGAACATATATATTATGTACAATTTGTTTCATTTATCGATGCAGAATAAAATCCCTCGTATATTGCGGAATAATTTGTTTCCGTTTTTTATTGAATTAGTGCAACTAAGTAAAAATTACTTGAAGATAATTCTCTCAATTCCCTCTGCATGAATACTTGTGACTTGTGAACCATCAGTTCTAGACAAGCCCTGATTTTTATTTGGATAAACAATTTAAACGGAAAGTGATGGGCCGGACAAGTACTTTTAACACTTATTTAAACATAATTTGTATCGATCCAATCGACGTTGAATTTTGTGAATAATACCAAGGATCCTGAAAGTCTGAGAAAAATCGATTTTCTTATAAGTCTTTGCCACCATAGAGTAACGAATGACTAGCTTTCATGTGATTTTTTTTGGATTTAAAAGCTTCTTAGAACAATTTAATAATGTCAAAATTTGGAGTTACTAATAAAATACTTGTCCACTGATTGATATCATAAATTTTAGTGCTGCACGTAACTCAAGTGGTAACTTTTTTCAATTCATTAGAAAATACTTGGCCTCGAATTGATATAATAAATTTTAATGCTGCACGTAAATTAGATGGAATTTTTTTCAATTGATTTAGCTGTTCGAATCAAATAAGAAGAATGAGGCATCGATTTTCAAGTTTTTTTTTTATGGATGTTGATTATTGTCATCAGAAAATCCGCGAGGTGAAACCCGATATCTTCATCCGGCGTGGCGCGACAGTACAGCCTATCAAAAGAATTAATTACGCGAATTCACGCACAAACAAAACTAAATAATTCTTCTTTCCAAACTTACCAAAATTCATACGTCGACACTCGTCAACCCTGACCCTTCACTCGAGTCCTTTTTTATGACCCTTTCTTTCCAATTTTTTCGAGGGTTTTTCCCAGCGAAAAGAAAGAACTCTAGAAAAACTTCTCAAGAGTCTCTTAGGCGAAGTCACGCACGTGCCAGATGTGACAGTCCTCGTCAAAACGCTGTACAAAACTTCCTGGAAAACGCACAGAAAAATAAATTGTTAAATGTTAAACAATAAAAGAAAGTATGTAGAAAACGTAGACTTACCGATGAAACTTCGCTGCGCTCCGTCCAAATCGTTGTAAACACCCGTAGAGATCCTGCGAGCAAAATAATATTTATAAAATAACGAAATAATTAATTAAATAAGCAATAATTGTACTTACCAAACTCGAAATGTTATCACCGTCGAATCCAGAAGAACCTGAAAATGGAAAATGGCAATCAATCAATAAAATAAACGTCGATTCGTAATCAATTAATAAACAACCAATTAATTGTTATAAGAAGAAATTAAATATACTTACACACCCGTTGTATCCAGAGAAAACCTAGAAACAACAATGAGATAATAATCTTACAATGAATAGTAAATAAGAATGTAAAATCAATAATTATTTAACTGAAGTTAATTAATTATTGATAAATAAAATATAACGAAAATGTACTTACCTTAAAATTAAGCTGAAAATAAATGTAAAATTAATGATTAATTAAACTGGTTTTAAATAATCAATAATTACGAGTTAAACGAATTTATAAAGTATATAGAAACAGTATATAAGAGTCACGGATACTCACTTTATTTGTGTGCGCCAACCAACACCGAGACGCCCGGCCTCACCGATACTCCAACGGGACGCTGCTATTTAAGAGCGCAGGCGCGCCGCACTCACCAGTTCTCGAGTCTCTCCACAGCTAGCCAGTCGAACTCCGGCCGAGAGCGAGCACGGATACTCCCGCGGAGCAGCTGAAAATCGAATAGTTTTAATAAGTTTTAAAGTTCTCGAGTCTCTCCACAGCTAGCCAGTCGAACTCCGGCCGAGAGCGAGCACGGATACTCCCGCGGAGCAGCTGAAAATCGAATAGTTTTAATAAGTTTTAAAGTTCTCGAGTCTCTCCACAGCTAGCCAGTCGAACTCCGGCCGAGAGCGAGCACGGATACTCCCGCGGAGCAGCTGAAAATCGAATAGTTTTAATAAGTTTTAAAATTCTCGAATCTCTCCACAGCTAGCCAGTCGAACTCCGGCCGAGAGCGAGCACGGATACTCCCGCAGAGCAGCTGAAAATCGAAAAGTTTTTAATAAGTTCTTAAAGTTCTTTTTTCGTACAAGTTAATCGTACAAGTTTATTTTAATTTTGTAACATCGCAACTTAAAAGTTTGTAACAATACATAAGTGTAAAAAGGGTGAAAAGTGTTTAAAATAATTATTCAAATCATCCTTAAACCCTCGTTGAGTAATTTCCACCGAATCTCGCGATTAATTAACAATTTATTTCCGTTGAGTAATTTCCACCGAATCTCGCGATTAATTAACAATTTATTTCCGTTGAGTAATTTCCACCGAAACTCGCGATAATTCGAAATCATTTCTTTCGTTCGAGTATTTTTCACCGAAACTCGCGAATTACTATCATCAATTTTCTTCGAGTGATTTTTCCATTCTTTTCCTCGAGAATTAATATTTCTTAATTCAATAAAATCGAGTCTAATTATTTTTCTCGAATTATAAATTTTCACGAGTTATTTTCATCAAGATTAACTAGAGTCTCAGTTTCATGTTTTACAAAAACTCGTGTTCACTACTGAACGAATTTATTAATTTCATTCTCTCTTTTATCTAACATCGTAAATTCTTTAAAACGTGGCATTATTTAATTTCGTTTTCGTGCCTTAATTCAGCGATAAACCTGCAGATTCATTTCCTTTATAATCTGGCATACTTCTTTCATTCAATCTCGCAGTTGAATAATTAATTCAAGTTTTTCCATACGATTCTTTTTGTGCTAGACTCAGGCACGTTAGATCGTATTTTAATTCTTTTATTTGTATCGTTCTGTGCTGGAGAATTTGGCACGCCGATACATATTTCTATCTCTCTCTCTCTTTCTCATTGTTCTGTGCTGGAGAATTTGGCACGCCAACGAGATTTCTATCTCTCTCTCTTTCTCATTGTTCTGTGCTGGAGAATTTGGCACGTCAACGAGATTTCTTTCTCTTTTCTATCCTTTAAACAAACTTGAATTAATTATCGAAATATAAATTTAATTATGAAATTCTCTTATTATGCCTAGACGTCGAGGAGGCGTTAAATTTCAAATCCGCCGGGCTATCGCACGTGCCTGTAACAGACCCGCTCTAAACCGCGGTAATAATAAATCGTGGGTGAAAACATTGTGCAAAGCCACTCAACACTCACAGCTGTCTGAAAACTCTGGTGTCGAATATCCGAACGATATTATTTATAATTTGGTGTTAAAATCGGGTCCGAGTAAAATTCGCGTCGTTTCCGACGTTATCATTCGGAAGAGCATCTTCATTATCGACGCTAGTTCGCCATACTCATTGGGACGTTTGGTTGGTTCATCGATCTTCACTCAACGAGAAGAATACCATCCCGATTGTGGAAACATCTCTGAGGCATCGACCGTTTCCCGACCATCAACACCAATCGACATCGAAGTAATAACAATCGATTAACTCATCCGTCGAAGAATAACTAAACGGTAAGTGAGTTTCATTTTATTTTTATTCTGTAAAGGTCATCCGGTAAATATCTCACGAGCATAGGTTTCGGTCCTGAGGGGGAAAATCTCACCTTCTCAAATACGAGATCTAAAATAAGTCTACGCGTCGTACCCCGTGTATCATTTTCTGGACAAATAAATTCTTTCGGTTACCGACTATCGAGCATACTGCTGACGGTAATTCAGCCTGTGTCAATTCAATCGGTCAAGTAGAGTTCTACATTTCCAGCAGTCGGTAAATTAACCAACCGCGACCAGGGTAAACCCCTGTCATACCAAGCGGGCTGTTCTAAAAAGTTTCTCTCTTACCGTCCGTAGCCGTGAATCGTATTGTCAGTATTTCGTTAGATAATTTGTCTCTCTCTAAAAATCCGGGCATTAAACCACACGACGTAACACCACAGTGCCAATCGAGATCATAACTTACAATCGATTGATGTCCTTCCCGAACGTTCATAAACATGAAAATTTGTGATCACCGATACACTTTTGTGCGAATCGATACAAATTAACAAGGTTCACTGACATTTCGTTCTGAATCGCTTTCCGACGTGTAATGATCTCGAATCGCTCGTCGGAAATCGATGCTGGTCGAAATGTCAGTGAATGTTGTTAAATTGTATCGATTCACACAAAAGTGTATCGGTGATCTCCAATTTTCACGTTTATGAACGTTCGGAAACTACATCACTCGATTGTAAGTTATGATCTCGCATCGCACGTCGGAATCTGATTTTGTTCGAAATGTCAGTGAATCTTCTTGATTTGTTGCGATTCTCACAAAAATCTATCGGTGATCACCGTTCTTCATGTTTATGAACGTTCGGAAACGACATCACTCGATTGTAAGTTATGATCTCGGATCGCATATCGGAAAGCTGTTCAGTTCGAAATGTCAGTGAATCTTGTTAATTTTTATCGATTTACACAAAAGTTTATCGGTGATCACCAATTTTCACGTTTATGATGGTTCGTAAACGACATCACTCGATTGTAAGGTATGATCTCGATTCGCACATCGGAAAGCGATTTAGAACGAAATGTCAGTGAATCTTGTTAATTTGTGTCGATTCACACAAAAGTGTATCGGTGATCACCAATTTTCATGTTTATGAACGTTCGGAAACGACATCACTCGATTGTAAGGTATGATCTCGATTCGCACATCGGAAAGCGATTTAGAACGAAATGTCAGTGAATCTTGTTAATTTGTGTCGATTCACACAAAAGTGTATCGGTGATCACCAATTTTCATGTTCATGAACGTTCGGAAACGACATCATTCGATTGTAAGGTATGATCTCGAATGGCACGTCGGAATCTGATTTTGTTCGAAATGTCAGTGAATCTTCTTGATTTGATGCGATTCTCACAAAAATCCATCGGTGATCACCGTTCTTCATGTTTATGAACGTTCGGAAACGACATCACTCGGTTGTAAGTTATGATCTCGGATCGCATGTCGGAAAGCTGTTCAGTTCGAAATGTCAGTGAATCTTGTTAATTTTTATCGATTTACACAAAAGTTTAACGGTGATCACCAATTTTCACGTCTATGATGGTTCGGAAACGACATCACTCGATTGTAAGGTATGATCTCGATTCGCACATCGGAAAGCGATTCAGAACGAAATGTCAGTAAATCTTGTTAATTTGTGTCTATTCACACAAAAGTGTATCGGTGATCACCAATTTTCATGTTCATGAACGTTCGGAAACGACATCATTCGATTGTAAGGTATGATCTCGAATAGCACCTCGGAAAGCTGTTCTGTTCGTAATGTCAGTGAATGTTGTTAAATTTTATCGATTCACACAAAAGTGTATCGGTGATCACCAATTTTCACGTTTATGAACGTTCGGAAATGACATCACTCGATTGTAAGTTATGATCTCGGATCGCACGTTGGAAAGCTGTTCTGTTCGAAATGTCAGTGAATGCTGTTAAATTGTATCGATTCACACAAAAGTGTATCGGTGATCACCAATTTTCACGTTTATGAACGTTCGGAAACGACATCACTCGATTGTAAATTATGATCTCGAATCGCACGTCGGAATCTGATTTTGTTCGAAATGTCAGTGAATCTTCTTGATTTGATGCGATTCTCACAAAAATCTATCGGTGATCACCGTTCTTCATGTTTATGAACGTTCGGAAACGACATCACTCGATTGTAAGTATGATCTCGATTCGCACATCGGAAAGCGATTCAGAACGAAATGTCAGTGAATCTTGTTAATTTCCATCGATTCATACAAAAGTGTATCGGTGAACACCAATTTTCATGTATATGAACGTTCGGAAACGACATCACTCGATTGTAAGGTATGATCTCGATTCGCACATCGGAAAGCGATTCAGAACGAAATGTCAGTGAATCTTGTTAATTTGTGTCGATTCACACAAAAGTGTATCGGTGATCACCAATTTTCATGTTCATGAACGTTCGGAAACGACATCATTCGATTGTAAAGTATGATCTCCAATAGCACGTCGGAAAGCTTTTCTGTTCGTAATGTCAGTGAATGTTGTTAAATTTTATCGATTCACACAAAAGTGTATCGGTGATCACCAATTTTCACGTTTATGAACGTTCGGAAACGACATCACTCGATTGTAATTTATGATCTCGAATCGCACGTCGGAATCTGATTTTGTTCGAAATGTCAGTGAATCTTCTTGATTTGATGCGATTCTCACAAAAATCTATCGGTGATCGCCGTTCTTCATGTTTATGAACGTTCGGAAACGACATCACTCGATTGTAAGTTATGATCTCGGATCGCACGTCGGAAAGCTGTTCAGTTCGAAATGTCAGTGAATCTTGTTAATTTTTATCGATTTACACAAAAGTTTATCGGTGATCACCAATTTTCACGTTTTTGATGGTTCGTAAACGACATCACTCGATTGTAAGGTATGATCTCGATTCGCACATCGGAAAGCGATTCAGAACGAAATGTCAGTGAATCTTGTTAATTTGTGTCGATTCACACAAAAGTGTATCGGTGATCACCAATTTTCATGTTTATGAACGTTCGGAAACGACATCACTCGATTGTAAGGTATGATCTCG